>NW_017306686.1:1177333-1188538 GCF_000935625.1 Nanorana parkeri | reverse complement strand
GGGAAATGTCGTTGAGATGGCAGGCCGTTGCCTCTAGCCAAAGTAGCGCCTACACAACTTTCCTGCACAAATCAAATGCTCGTTGGAAGTTGTGGGTGACACTGAAACGCCAATTAAAGCGCATCTCTAATTTATGGGTAAACGCAATGCCGGGAAGGCGGAGTGGAGGGGAGGAAAGCGCTGGACTCGGCTCTGCATGGACAGAGGTTCAAGCGGGATTTGGGGCAAGCGGCACTTTTAGAGGATCTACAGCCGAGTGATACACAAATAAGATACATTTTTGTTAATAGTTAGGATACTTCAATGTATTTTTAAGATTTACCTCCTGAGTTTAGTGTCACTTTAAGGTGCCCTCAAGGACCGGGTGACACCCCCGCAGTGACGCCATAGCGTAGGAGCGTGATGTCATCGCACATGCGCGTGATGACGTCACGCATGGCATCGCTGTTACCTGCCGGTGGGCATTTTGATGATGGATGCCGTCAGAGAGAGGAGGGGATGTCACCCGGTGGGATAAGGTATGCCTCCTCTCTTGAGCAACTGTCGGGCTCTCGTTCCTTGACCGAGTGCCTGACTTTTCAGAGAGGGGTGACACCAAAATAACTGTCAGTCATTTTGGTGCCACCCCTCCAATGGTGTCAGCCAGGTGCGAGCAGCACCCCCCTTGTGACGCCACTGCTGTAAACCCTATTATTTCTTCCAGTTGTGATATTGTTTGTTAATTTTTATTTATAATTTGCATTTACAAAAGGGCTATTTTGGTCAATTGAACTCAACTCATGTCTAAGTGGGTGGGAGTAAATTGGGAAAGATGGAGTAAGGGGGCCAACCGAGAAGTGCAAGTTACCTATGAATGGGAGCTCTTTATATTCTTTTCAGGATACCATGCACGGGTGTCCCCACACTGCATACAGGTATCTATGCGGGAGGACCAAATGTGTGACCACACCAGACAATGCTTATGTGCTTACAGTTTATTAGACACACCACAAACAAGTAATCACAAGCAACCCCACCAAAATCCACAAGTAACAAATACTAGCGATACAATACTAACGAAATGCAAACAACAGAGTCACAAACAATAGGTAAGTGAACCTGGGGAGCAGGGCAACAAGAGGGGAGCCACAAATAAATAGTCAGGGTTCAAGGAGGCAACAGGAACCTGGATACAGGTTCAGGCAACAATACTGTGGCACCAGCCTCACTGCAGGGAGGGATTAAATACCCTCCCAGATCAGCACCAGGTGGTGACTAATTGCTGACACCTGCAGGTGAGCCCTGGAACTGCAGGAACTGCTCCAGCGTCACCTGGAGTTGTTCAGGTCCCTGACAATTCTGCTTTTGCATCTATTACACAATATAATCCTGCAGACCAAAAGTGAGCGAAATAGGTGGAAACAAAAGGCAAACAAATAATTTGACTCTCTGGGGAGAGAAATGTCAGTTTGTTCCTTCACACTCATATCAGAGCTTCTTATGTTACTCGGTGAGACGAAAGGGAAATGTCTTTGAGATGGCAGACCGTGTCCTCTAGCCAAAGTAGCGCCTACACAACTTTCCTGCACAAATCAAATGCTCGTTGGAAGTTGTGGGTGACACTGAAACGCCAATTAAAGCGCATCTCTAATTTATGGGTAAACGCAATGCCGGGAAGGCGGAGTGGAGGGGAGGAAAGCGCTGGACTCGGCTCTGCATGGACAGAGGTTCAAGCGGGATTTGGGGCAAGCGGCACTTTTAGAGGATCTACAGCCGAGTGATACACAAATAAGATACATTTTTGTTAATAGTTAGGATACTTCAATGTATTTTTAAGATTTACCTCCTGAGTTTAGTGTCACTTTAAGGTGCCCTCAAGGACCGGGTGACACCCCCGCAGTGACGCCATAGCGTAGGAGCGTGATGTCATCGCACATGCGCGTGATGACGTCACGCATGGCATCGCTGTTACCTGCCGGTGGGCATTTTGATGATGGATGCCGTCAGAGAGAGGAGGGGATGTCACCCGGTGGGATAAGGTATGCCTCCTCTCTTGAGCAACTGTCGGGCTCTCGTTCCTTGACCGAGTGCCTGACTTTTCAGAGAGGGGTGACACCAAAATAACTGTCAGTCATTTTGGTGCCACCCCTCCAATGGTGTCAGCCAGGTGCGAGCAGCACCCCCCTTGTGACGCCACTGCTGTAAACCCTATTATTTCTTCCAGTTGTGATATTGTTTGTTAATTTTTATTTATAATTTGCATTTACAAAAGGGCTATTTTGGTCAATTGAACTCAACTCATGTCTAAGTGGGTGGGAGTAAATTGGGAAAGATGGAGTAAGGGGGCCAACCGAGAAGTGCAAGTTACCTATGAATGGGAGCTCTTTATATTCTTTTCAGGATACCATGCACGGGTGTCCCCACACTGCATACAGGTATCTATGCGGGAGGACCAAATGTGTGACCACACCAGACAATGCTTATGTGCTTACAGTTTATTAGACACACCACAAACAAGTAATCACAAGCAACCCCACCAAAATCCACAAGTAACAAATACTAGCGATACAATACTAACGAAATGCAAACAACAGAGTCACAAACAATAGGTAAGTGAACCTGGGGAGCAGGGCAACAAGAGGGGAGCCACAAATAAATAGTCAGGGTTCAAGGAGGCAACAGGAACCTGGATACAGGTTCAGGCAACAATACTGTGGCACCAGCCTCACTGCAGGGAGGGATTAAATACCCTCCCAGATCAGCACCAGGTGGTGACTAATTGCTGACACCTGCAGGTGAGCCCTGGAACTGCAGGAACTGCTCCAGCGTCACCTGGAGTTGTTCAGGTCCCTGACAATTCTGCTTTTGCATTAACTCTAGTGGTATTCACCAATATTAATGGAGCAGGTAGGTACCAACAAGTACTCAGATACTGGGTTTACTTATTTGCGTCTCTTTTATTGGAAGGAAAGGATGTAAATACGTTTATATTTAGAGATTTCAACAACTCTTTTTTAAACCAGTTTCTTCCTTTTCTTTATTCTATTTTTGTGGAAGTTTCTGGTTAATGAGAAGGGATATGAATATGTGGCAAGAAGCGATGGGCACTAACGATAAAACCAGATTATATAATAATGCACAGAAGACTTAAAAGGAAACTCTGGGACCCGTTATGAGACCGAAGGGGTCCTCAGTATAAATATATTAACATATATATCAACTTCTGGCTTGAGAAATAAAGCTAAGCACTTAGATTAGCCTAGGATTGCATTATGTCCATGCCTTGTATATGTGCAAGTGTCCCGGTGTCTCAGAGACCTCTTTAGGGGCTTGGTGTCAGTGGCTCGTACCGGAGATGGATGGGCTCATATCATCACGCACTTAGACACTCTGTGCCAGAAATTACAGCTGCATTTAGCAGTGTCGGTGAGGTTTCATTTGCGTTAATAAACACGGTAAACTAATGCACTGCATTCTCCAGGGTTCAATCCCCACTCTGCAAGGGATTGAGGAAGACTCGCATCCTATATAATCCTATACACAAAAACTGCCTATGTTATAAGGACACACAGACAGGACAGGAGGGAGGTTGCCAGAAAGAGAACCTGTCAGCCGTTTCAAACTTTTAGGGCCCATTCACACTACGGGGCATTCACAGCAGGAGAATCTATCTGGTGCATGTGTTTTAAAGGGTCATTTTAAAAAAACAAATAACTGCAGACTCTTTATGAAATAAAAAATTTGCATTTCTAATTTTTTGCATAGTAGCAAGCAAAGCATTGCAACTGCAATCAGTGCAGTGCTCTGGCTCCTGTAGACTCTTCCTCCTTTCCATGTCTGTACCAAGATAAGGACTATCCATAACATGGATGGGAGCAAGTGTCAATGGATTACAACTGTTGTGACATCACCGGATTTCCATTGAGAAATACAAGTCACTCTACCTCGGTGGCTGATGGGACTTGTGGTTTCTCCATTCGCAGATCCTGTCACAGGATCTGTGAATGGATGATGCAGCAGTATGGACAGAACCATGCACAGGCACCCCAAATTAAAAAATGTACACCTGCCTGCTAAGAGAAGGACCGTATTTTCCCTGGATCAACAATATCTGTTTGTTTTTTTTACTTATAAAATGTTAATATCTAGTTATAGTCTTTGCATCTAGGAATGCATTAAGTTTTTTTGGGGACAATCAACTGAGCTGGCCAGGAGGACTAGTTCCTGAGGTAGCCTATTCCTCATTTTCACAGCTCTTACTGTGAAGAAGCCTTAGAAAAGGTTAAACCTCTTTCCTCCAGATGCAAAGAATGCCCCCTGTAATTTGATGTGACCGTAAAGTGATTCATTTTGTCCACAAGTTCACTATATGGACAAATTTAGTTCAATATTATGATGAAGGATCTCAGTCATCCAGGTCATGATATATCCGTAAAAGATTAATTAAAGTAGTATTAAATGCAGAGGAGCCATAGGCTCCTTCTGCCATCAATCAACCTGTTGGGCGGAGAGGAGGGGTGTGGTCTGTTGCAGGGCTGTGTGTGTCTATGGACGCACACAGCTACTGCGGGCACGGCCGGGAATGTACACTCACAGGTGCTTCCACATCAGCCGCTTAGCTGATGGAGGCACCCATACAGGGGGGGTGAGCAATGCGGGGACCCACTAGAGAACGAGGAATTGAAAACTTTAAAAAAAAAAGGATATGCATAACACATGGGCCTCCCTAATGCGTATAAATAATAAAAAAAAGAAGGTTTATAGGATTATTCACAAAAGGGTGAAGGGTTTGGAGAAGGCAGGAGAAGTGAACAATCTAGGCCAAAATAGCTGATTCTCCAATTCAGCTCACTTTCCAGTTCAGCTATATTGTCCTAGACTGTTCACTTCTCTGGCCTTCCCCAAACTCTTCACCCTTTAGTGACTAACCCTGTTAATGTCATTTTAAAGAGACCAGACTTGCTGTATTTATCTTGAAGATGTTTCGCTGGTCCTCCAACTAGCTTTTTCAATTCAGAATGGAATTGAAATAGCTAGTCAGATGACCAGCGAAATGTCTTCAAGAAAAATAATGCAAGTCCAGTTGCTTTGATTTATTTTTTACAGATAAATGCAGTTTAGCTATTTTTTCCTCGTAGTTGAGCTCCTCCATGGCTCTTATCAGTTTAGTTGCCTTAGGCTCTGTGCACACCTAGGCATATCGAAAATGCGTGTTTCACGATGCGCGTTTTTACCACGATTCGCGCTAAAAAAAAAGTGCGCCAAACGCACGTTTCCGAGGGCTACTTGGCTGTATCCCAATGGAAACGCGCGACAATAACGCCCCAAAGAAGCTCCTGTACTTCTTTGGACGTAGGGCATTTTGTAGCACGTTCATACAGCCTGTAATACGCCCAGGTGTGAACCATACCCATAGGAAATAATGGGATTTCGGTGTTTGAGCGTTTTGCAGATCGTTCGAAGGCGCTACAAAACGCCCAGGTGTGAATCAGGCCTTAAATATGGGTGTGACATGAAACATGGTCAGAAAGGTGCAATTAGCCCTTAAATGGCAGTGACTGACACACCACCAGTGCATGTTTGGTAAAAGTCTCATTGACTGCTTTATAAATATGGCCCTTTGCGGTAACGCAACAATTAAAACAGGATTCTCTGCATTATTGAACAGGAAATCATAGATGAGAAATTAAAATGTTGTGGTTGTTTTTTAAAGTAAAACACTGCAATGAGCATTTAAAATAGTTTATTTTTCTGTGTTTTTACCATATTTTTTCAAAATTGGTGACATATTAGGATCTATGTTTCTCTCCTTTAAAGGAGAACTATGGGGTCAGTGCTTTTCCCCATAGTTCTCCTAAGGGTCACAGGAGGTCACTAACTAGCGTCCTCCCGTCACCCAAAGCTCAGTATACCGCAAGCTACAGCTCGCTGTATACTGAGAGTGACAGTCACGGCTCTCTGCAGGGACAGGATCGAGAAGTGAGCGAACAACGGTATATGTTCACTCACTTCCCAATCTATTGAGCCGACGTGAGACAGTTTCATTGTAACACGTCGTCTCTAACTACAAGGCTGAGTGATTTTCACTCGCCTCATAGTTCTCCTTTAAAGGAAAAATAAGAAACCCATTTTTTGCTTTAAACTAGATACGCAATGAGATCTGTTGACGGAACGCTTTCTTTAGGCTGCCAAAGCTGTCATCGGCACATCATTGCTCACAGGATGGATGGTCTGATGTGTGACACAAAAACTTCACTTAACATCCTCGCGCTGCCACTTTAGATCTCTGAAACTCTGCAGCTTTTAAGCGGCCGGTCATTTAATTAAACTAATTAAAGTCCCTCGCCGACTGGAGAGGGTGACAGCATTTGCCGCGCTCTTACAAGCTGGCAGGAAATAATATTAATTTAATCAATAGATTTGAGAGAACGCCTGACTTAGTCACACAAAGCTGTGTGTAATTTAGATTTCATATTGCTGGCTTTGTAAATTAAATATTATTCGGGATTTACATTAAAAGCAACCCCTCTTGGATAAGTCTATGAAAAATACATACTAATACCGAAACCGAGTAATATCATAATGAGAGAAAAATAAAGAAATAGTTACCATGGCATTATTGTTAGGGTGTACATACACTATAAAGTGATATTAAAGTCAAAAGGTTTTAAAAGTTATTTCAAATGCTGATTAAATCACTTACAATGGATGCTGCTCCTTGATGATCTTTCCTGCAGAATCAGCTGGTCCATTGAGTACTTGCCCTGATATGCTGTTTTAGGGTGGCTCCTTTCCCTTGCAGGGTCCCATGGAGCCACCCTTGTGTGTGCTAGTAAGCTGTGTGTGTCTCCACAAACACACAGGCACAGCAAGGCAAGACGCTTCCCTGCCTCTTGCTCCTCCCTCTTCCCTTCTGCAAGCTAGTAAATAGTTAGTTGCTGCAGAATGCTCCGTCCCTTGTGATCTTGTATTCAGAGGCGTCCCCAGCCTGGGTGTCACCCGGTGCAGTCGCCAGTTGTCACCCACTGGGTTGTCATCACGCACACACGCACGCAATGACGTCACACACACTTAACTGCCAGTGGCCATCCGAGTGAGAGAGAAAGGGACATTCATCCGGCGGGATAAGGTATGCTGCTGGGTCCCCTCCTCTCTCGTGCAGCTGTCGTGCTCTCAGTCCATGACTGTGGGCCTCACTTTTCAGAGGGGGTGACACCAAAATGACTGCCAGTCATTTTAGTGTTACCCCCTCTGATGGTGTCACCTGGTGCGGGCCCCCCGCACCCTCCTTGTGAAGCCACTGATTGTACTGGAGAGGGAGTTCATGGGAGCTGAGCTTAGAGAATTGAAGCTGTCCAGAAACATAATGACTGTAAGTGCTCGGGGAAAAAATATAAAGAAATACTTTGCTGGGTTTACTGGTTTACTTGTTCAATTTGGATTAATTAATATAAAAAGTTTGAGAGTTTAGTACTACTTTAAGCCTGATTGGTCTATGTACAGTGTGTTGTGCTGCTTAATTGGCCGTCACTGTGTAAATAGAGGAGTAAATAACAGCAGCAATAATAATAAACTAGCTTCCACGCTACCGTTTTTTTCCCACCTCCTCTATAATTTAATAGCGTGTTAGAGAAGGAAATGTTCGCTGAGCTCTCTCTATGCGTTTCTGCGTTTAACATTTATATATTATAAAAAAAAATTTACACTTCATTTGCATCTATGCAACATGACAAGCTTGGACTGATAAAAGGACCGGGTGAGACGGCCCCGACTTTACATATTTATTTATTTAGTTTGCATCAATCGCTAATTTCTGCATGACAAATTCGCTTTGGTGCAGAGGTTGTCACGGCTTCCCCTTAATTAGAAGTTGTTGAGTGTTTGTTAGAGGGAGACAATGAAATTTCGCCGTGGATCCAGGTTCAGTTTTATAAGCCGAGGTCCTGTACTTCCAGTCACATGTGATTTATCTCTGTGCGCCGCTACCATTTATCACTGACACATCTACATCGCAGAGGCCGTGCTTATACTTTATTCATGTCCTTAAGCTCCCGTGCAAATATGTTATGATGAAATGTAAAACATGCATGGGGAACAGCGCAGTTATTTGCATTAAATTAAATAAGAAACTGCTAAGCTTGCGTTTTTTGAAAAGGCAAATAGGCTGCGGCCTAGGGCTTCATAATTTTTGGTGGCAGGAATAGATGTGATTGGTCTATGTACTCTGTCATGTGCTGCCTAATGAAGGGAATGAATAAATATAATAATAATAATAATAAATAACTAGCTTGTACTCTACTAGCTTTCATCTACTCTATAACGCATTAACATTTTAAATAAGGAAACGTTCGATTATCTCTCTCAATGTGCGTGTTTAATATTTTTTAAACAACACAACAGGCTTTGTTTGATAATTCAAAGTAGATCTAAAGCCATTTTTTTCTTTAAGATGTAGTACAGGTGAAACTCGAATAATTAGAATATCGTGCAAAAATAATTGCAGTAAGTGCTGCAAAAGGGGCCCAAACCAAGTACTGAGTACATATGCATGCTTGTACTTTTCAGAGGTCCGATATTGTTCTATGTACAATCCTTGTTTTATTGATTGCATGTAATAATCTACTTTTTTGAGGTTGTGGATTTGGGGTTCTTGGGGTTTTCATGAGCTGTAAGCCATAATCATCACAATTATGACAAATCACAGCTTGAACTATCTTGCTTTGCATGTAATGAGTCTATCTCATATATTAGTTTCACCTTTTAAGTTGCATTAGTGAAATAAATGAACTTTGCACGATATTCTAATTATTCGAGTTTCACCTGTATAAAATGGTTGAAGCTGAATGGTGGGATAAGGAAATATTGTCTTAATACAAGAACTATGTGTGTTCTTCTTGAAACTTGGTGAGCTTTGTGCATTTCTTCCAGATCTGTGCAGTAATCCAGTGGGAGACTTGGAGCTTCCTGTAATAAAGACCGCTCACTGCTGTTCTCTCTCCTTGTGCAGGGTGACTGGTCTTGTCTCCGCCACTTCCTGTAGTTTTCTGCAGGTAGCCTGCAAAGGGTGGAGCCTGACAAGTCCCTCCCACAGCTTTACTCTCTGCACAGGCTATGCGCACACAGTGATGACGTTACTGCTATATTTATAGGGTCATTTCTGGGTTTGCAAGGGTGTAAACTGCACACAAATTGGATTTATATTCCTGTGGCTTTTTTAAAAATAAAACTTTCTGTCATCTGTGTCCCTTTGGGGAGATCTCCTTTACCTTCCAATACACACAATCCCTTCTCATTGGCCTAACTCTACACAAGCTACCCCCCTTCAGTCTATCATGAATGGTGCTGCCAGACTGATCCACCTTACCAACCGATCCATGGCTGCCACCCCTCTCTATGACAATCCCTGCACTGGCTTCCAATAGCACAACGCATACATTTGAAAATACTAACAACAACAACATATAAAGCAATCAACAACTCTGCCCCAGGCTGCATCTCCAACCTTTCTCAAAGTATCACCCCAACTGTCCTCTCTGCTCCACCCAAGACATCCTGCTGTCTAGGTCACTTATCACCTCCTTCCATGCTTGCCTCCAGGACTTCTAATCCTTTGGAACTCCTTTTCACAACCTGTCCGGCTAGCTCCAACTCTGTCTGCACTTTGGCGATCCATGAAAACTCACCTCTTCAGGCAAGCCTATCCCACCTCCTCTTAAAAACTGTACATCTACTCCTTCAATCAGCTCACCCCCCCCAGTTATTACCTTCTGTATCACTTGCCCCTCCTAATGGGGACATTGATTGATGTCCCAATCAATGGGGACATCAATCAATGTCCCCATTGATTGATTTCCCATCTAATCCTTTTCCAATGACAACCCAAACATTTTGATTTTCCTTCACTTTCAGTCTCAGTAACAATGGTCACCAGGACAAATATAAAGGGTGAATCTCCCTAATGAGGACACAGACAACAATAAAAACCCAATAGAGGTTCTAATCCCTCAATACTTGATCCAAATGAACAAAAAAAAAAGTTGGCCCTAGATATATTTTGCATGCCATTTGAACTATGATCAATGCATTAGATGCCTCTTCTTCCTATTTATTTTAGCAAATATTTACTTAACATAAATGTATGCAGCACATAAAGTCAATACTTTTCCAATTCGTACAGAAGGGGGAATGTTTGGGAGTTTTTATGTTGTGCGTTTGTCCTGGAAATTTTTATAGGAAACTCCTATCCTAATATTGATAATATTGATAAGTGGTTCCAAATTAGGAACAAAAGATACAGCAGGAGTTAGACAGAGGACAGAGTTAGAAGACACACTTGGTATTATAAAAAAAAAACTGTTCTGGCATTTGTTGGGCCTGTTAAAGTTTTAATATAGACACTTACATAGGTATCTTATTAATTTGAAACTGACACATTAAAATTACAATTGTAACAAAGGATAGTAAATAAAGCAGAATATAGGCGAGGCTTAAATTCTTACCAGCAATTTAGGAATGTGTGTGCTTACAGAGAATGTGTTTACCGTGTGCAAAGGATATCAGTTTAGTGTGCAAAGCTTACAAAACGGAAATGTTTCAGTTATACATATATATAGAGTTTGCAAACTTCTCTTATGTGTCCCACTGAGGACATTTGCCGTCATACCCAGTCCCATATACACAGGAAGTCAATCTCTCCAAAATAAAGGAAATCCCCTCTAAGATACAAAACAGGTTCCCCCCGTAGGAAAAACATCTCTCTATTCCTGTTTTGTTGAAAACTCAAAATTGTACATACAATAATTGTTTTGTGCTTTCAGTTGGTGAATCTCCCCACTGGGGACACAGATAAGCATAAAAAAATAACAATGGTTTTAACCTTTCTCAACCCCCCTCCCTATCCACAACAACAAGGAAAAAAAACTACAAGTAAAATGTTTGTGGGGGTTCGCTCCAAATGGTAGCACATTAACCTCCCTGGCGGTATGATTTTTTTTCTTTTTTTCGTGTAATTTTTCGTTCTATTTACTTTTCAATTTTTTTTTGTTTTTCCGCCCCCCTGTGACGCGTACGCTCGCAAGGGACGGAACCAGGAAGACGGATGCCGGCATCGGCCGGAGAACACAGCGTGGCTCGACGGAAAAGGTAAGTAAATGCTATGCGGCATTCCCGAGTGTAGCTCGGGGTTACCGCTTATGGTATGGAAAAGTAACCCCGAGCTACACTCGG
>NW_017306686.1:1175847-1176511 GCF_000935625.1 Nanorana parkeri | reverse complement strand
CTCGACGGACAAGGTAAGTAAATGCTATGCGGCATTCCCGAGTGTAGCTCGGGGTTACCGCTTATGGTATGGAAAAGTAACCCCGAGCTACACTCGGGAATACCGCAAGGGAGGTTAAGGACGCATTCACTCGCTTAAATCTTCATTTAAGGGCGTCCTTGCCCACTTTTATTAAACGACAGTTCACAAAACAAAGCAATCACCCTTGCAGGGGTTCTTTAGCGTTTCTTGGCAGCACCTGCCCATCCAGCCTCCTGCTTTTACATTTTTGCAGAACCGCTGCTCCGGCCTCAGACCTCAGGCCACTGTCTGTTCCTCCAGACAGCGCCAGTCGTGTGCTCACCTGCACACTGGGGTTTTTTCAATCCGCAGCACCCTGCTGTACTGGACTCCTGGGTGGAGCCTTCCTGTCTCCCAGGTGGAGTCCTGAGCCCTTCCCAACACCTTGATTTTAAAGGCTGTGCACACCTGTGCCATCAGCATGCGCTGGCCACTCAGAATCTGGACACAGGAAGGGAGATTACACAGTGGCATTGCCACGCACTGCCACAATATATATACACTGAGTGGCCAGATTATTCTGACCACCTGACGTTTGTAGGCAAATTAGCTATAATTTCGCGCTGAAGTTGCTAGAGGGCCAGACCATCATAAATAGGGAAGC
>NW_017306686.1:1165547-1175611 GCF_000935625.1 Nanorana parkeri | reverse complement strand
ATATAAAATTGTTTTTACCCATAACCTAATTTTAAGCAAATCAAACTAAAAATGTGTGCCAAATAGTGAGGATTTTTTCACAAAAATAAAATAAATTCTGGTTGTTACAGTGTGAGTATTATCAGTTACACTGAAGTCAACTCAGGAAGTCCAAAGATGCAGCATACAGAGCTGATACCTGCTCAGTACTGGGATCAGGAAACAGGTCATAGTATCACAGCAGGCTATAAAATATTTAGATCACGTCAATTATTAATACATTTTAGTAACAAAATAGCCCAGGAACAGTATTTCAGACATTTCTGCAGGGTCAATACAACACTAACAAGAACATTTGAGATAAGGGTTTACAAGAGGGAGCAACTGGAGTCACCTTTCCAAAAAGCTGCATAAAACAAAACTTTAACAACCTACTAAAACTTTCCTTTCTTTAAAAATTAAAAATCTTTAATGGAGAGTCTTAACTAGAAAAATGAAACCATGATTGTCAGATCATGATATAATATTTGGGTAACGATAGTAAAGGAACTATTGATCTGTATATCTTATATAACCAAAAGTGGGTGAACACCTGATCAGTAGTGAACAATTGCAGTGTGGGGGTAGCCCCACTTCTAGGATTAACTGCTCATTTAGATCTAGGGAGGAAAATAACAGCTATACTCTCCGATCACCAGAGTCTTCCAGCTCTTTCTTCAGCATCCTTCCTCCTACGATGTAGCGATGGAATATCTCTCTATGTCCTATACACTGTGCATAAAATATGATGACTCACAGGACTTTAGACTGCTGCAGCGCAGTGGGAAAGAGGCTCCAGGGACCATACTAAGAGCAAGCCAGCTCAGAAAAGCACTTAACCCTTGCAGTGCAGATTGTATAATAACTTTCCCTGGAGTTTTTCTTTAAATTCCAACACAAAGGGTGTTACATCAGATAGCCCAGTCCACTGGGAGATAGAACAACTTTGTAAGCCCCTCTACAGTTTTGTGCAGTAATAAGGGCAGGATTACCATTTCAGGAAATGCTTACATTAAAGTAATACTGAAGCCAAAATATTTATATTTTAGTTTTGGATGGAGCAAGGGAAGGTTATAACCCATGGCAGTTTTTTTTTTTTATTTTGCCTTTTGGGGAGCTTTCCCTTTACTTCCTGCCCAATTGCCACAACAGAAAGAGGAAAATCCCATTGTCCTCATTGGAAGATTTTTCATCTATTCCTGTTCTGGTGCAATTTGGGATTTTATTTCACTTTCTGTGATAACAGTCACCAGGACAAATAGAGGTGGTGAATCTCCCCAATGGGAAAACAGACAGCTATAAGAACCTGGCAGGTGTTCTCATCCCTCTCCACTCTATCCAAAACGAAAAAAATGTAAAGGCTTCAGCTGCATTTAATACAAGAAATAAAGTTAAACTGGTTCCACTCTGAACATAATAACATGACAGAGTTAACAAACACCATCAAAGAAAATACACTATCCAATGAAGCAGGTCCTTGACAGCATTCCCAAAATCCATCGGTCAATGTACCAGCTACCGGCCACCAGACTTTCCAAATTCAAAACCTTCTCCTCCCTTCTTCAACTCCCATTAAAAAGCGTAGTTTAGGTAACGGTTGCATACAACACCCGATCACCCAACTATATCCTTGCAAATTAGTTTCATTCTATTTCCAGTTTGTCAGGGACTTGCCACCGCTGTGACAAAAACCCTGGTTCCAGACCAGCCCCCAATACCACAAAGCCAAAACCTAACAAGTTCTAACCTACAAAAAAAGGGCGAGGGAGGATGGGACAATTTTCCTCTATGCTTGTTGTCCATCGGTCCCTCGTCATCTCATTGTGCTTCTACTCTTCTGTCATATCAATACCTCCCTTTAGCAGACCTTACACTCCTCCCCTCTCTCCCTTTGTCATAATCTGGGATTAGGCTCGGAGTAGCTGCAACAGCAGGCAAATTTGTGTTATAACAGGCCGGGTGCAGTACACAGGCAAACAGTAGAAGTATAGGAGCAGGCAGAAGCGTAGTCAGAGATCAAGCAGAGGTCAGTAGCCAAAGTTATTAGTTTTGAAGTGGAAGACGATAACCGTCAGTGAATCAGCAGCCAAAGGTCGGTACACGAGTAGTAGTATGAGGATATAGTATCACAGAAGTAGCAGGAAGCAAGATATTGGCAGGAGCACAAAAATCTGGCAAACAGGAAGTGTAGAGGCATGGATTAAATAGGAACAGGGCCGCAGTCAGGGGGGTACCGCCAATACTCATGTAAGGGGCCTTATTCGTTAGCGGTCGTCTGTACACATTTTCGTTTGTGGACGAATTTTCATTGCGGCAAAGTGACAATAAAAAAATAAATACATTTTAATGTCACTTTGCTGCAATTAAAGGAACTATACGAACATGAAACGGAAATTAACATTCGTACAGACTACCACTAACGAATTTCCTCCGAAGCCCGAAAACGAAATAACGCAAAATCCAATTCAAAGCAAGATGAAACTAAACAATTTTTTTGCCAGTGCACATGTGTCTAGTGTCCAGCGGGTCAGGAAGCCCTGCGTCCAGCGGGTCAGGAAGCCCTGCGTCCAGCGGGTCAGGAAGCCCTGCGTCCAGCGGGTCAGGAAGCCCTGCGTCCAGCGGGTCACGGTCACGAAGCCCTGCACCCAGGGGGCAATGTGACTGTGGGGGGGACATTAGAGTGTAAGCTCCTCTGTACAGAGACTGATGTGACTGTGGGGCGGGGGACATTAGAGTGTAAGCTCCTCTGTACAGCATTGCGGTATATATATGTCAGAGCTATATATATGTATAATAATAACAGTGTGACTGGCTCAGCCAGCGTGGCGGCGGTGCGCGGGGGGGTGCTTCCTAAAGCCGTATAAGGTGCCCCCAAAATTTCTGAAGGCTGCCCTGAATAGGAAGTTCTGGGGAGAATGAGTAAGGAGTTCAGAGTTCAGCTTAAAACTAAACTTCACTAAGGATTGCACAAGAGATCAGACAATTAGTTATCCAGGGTTCTATGTGGCTCAGCAAGAAGAACCACTGTCAGATACAGGAGAAGCTCTGGGTTCAGATCTGGATCCTAACACCCTTTCTGTGAGCTCACCCAGTCATGTACATCTTCGCTTAAGGGATTAATATAAATTATGCTACGGGGCCCCATATTCTGTAGTTACGCCCCTAATGGGGGAAGGAGAAATTGGGGTGATTTTTAGGAGTTCAGTGGGTTAGTATTAAGGTTGACTTAATCCACAAAACCATGTATACACTGTGTCAGCTCTGACATCCTGATCCTGATGGTGGTGATGAATGGAGTGATGATGGACAGCACTGAGATGTCAGTGCTAGAGGAGGGCACACAGGGCAGTAACTGTACATACTTTTACATTATGGCAAGAGCTGAAAGCCTACAGTTTTGCTTTAACTAATGAAGTATATCTGGTGTTTTATATAGAAAAGAGCCATATCTAATAATAAAATCATATGACATCTTACATGGCATGTTATAATTGCTTTGCAAGATACATTGAATACCAGTAGTGGGTTGTATGGTCACTAAGAGGAGGGGGTAAACATGCCAGGCATCTATGGAAGTAGTGATAACATTAGCACAAAAGTGTATGCAGAACTAATTGCTGCTGTGGGGGTGTCTCTTCCCATATACAAGTATGAGTATGCACAGCATCTTTGCACATTATTGCACAGTTAAGTATAAGAGAACCCTCCTCTAGATCTGTCAGATCCAGTTGTCACTGTGCCCCCCACTACTGCCATCTCCCACACCTTCCAGATCACCCATTGTTTTCCCCATTGGGTGGCCACTAATGATGTAACTCATGTTCATGGGAGATACATCTTCCCAGCAGCCGACTTTATTCACAGAATCCTACATATGGCAGGAATGAGCCTGGTGTGTATACTGGCATACTGCATGCCCCCATAAAGAAAATTAAACAAAAATACTAGGGAACAAAGGAAGGAAAAAAAAACTTTGTGTGTCTCTTCTGCCAAAAATTCCTACCTCCCAGCAATTTTTTTATTTTCAGAGTTTAGTTCAACTTTAAGAGCAATCAATATGATATTTCTATGAGACCGCACTAAAACATGATACACCAAATTATGATTATTTTAACAATCTTCTAGCTTATTAAATCTTGAAATATGTTATTATGATTATTGAAGTCTTTCATATAGTCAATTCCTATTAAGCTGGAATTTTGATAAAATAATCATAATGCAATAAGTTCCAGAAACAGATATTTCATTGAGACGTGTCATTATTGGCTATTTTCGGCACAAAAACCACATATATTTTATTATGACTGTTATCAGCTTTCTAGTTTAATGAAAACTGAACTGACCGAAATATGTATATAAAAAGGCTTTTCAAATAAGGCGGTTTCAGACTTTAATAAGCTTGAATATCAAAATCGATTGTAATGCATTATATGTGTTTCCATATAATGCATAATTATTTTAATAAGCGTCAAGCTTATTAAAATCTGATCTGTCTTAAAACATATTTGCAAAGCTTTTAAACTTATAATAATGTTATTCAGATTTTAATAAGATGGACGTTTGTTAAAAAAACGGTCATATATGGCAAGGCAACAGATTCTCTTTAAAGTATAACTAAAGTTGCTTCTTCTTTGGCATATATCTACTGCTAGCAAGCCGTAGATCTATGCTCCATGATTAAAAAAAAATATTAGGCAAATACCTTATTACTTACCTGTTCCAGCGCCGCATGCTCCCCGCTGAAGAACTACCACCTCCCGAACGCTGTGAAGGAGGAAGTGTGCGGGTGCATGCGCAGTAGAGCGGAGGGGAGTGAGAAAATTAAACACACACAGCACACACGTCGGACAGACACCGTGGGACATGAGGAATCTGCAGTGGATCAGAGACAGGCACCAGCTTTGATGGGTCTGTCAGAAACAAGTGGAAGGAAGAAGATGATTGCAGCAACAGGCATCAAATAAGGTAAGTGATTACAGCAGCAATTGGGGGGGGGGGGATGTTGCCTTTAATGTCACTTTAATGCCAATGATCCAACTATAACCTAATGAAGAGAAACCAAAGTCCTGGAGCTTGGAGTGGTGGCTACTTTAAAACACACTAAGGGACCATGGGGAACAAAAGTAGCCACCCTCCAGAAGGAAGGACAGTGTCAGAGATGATTTGAGGATCTACAGCAGAGTTAAGGTACTTGAATGCATTTTTAAGATTTAACTCGTGAGTTTAATATCACTTTAATATTTAAGATAATCACAAATATTGGTGTCCTATCCATTTCCTGTAGTTCTTTTGGACCTGGGCTTGCCCCCCTTGTTAAAGTGGAGGACTCATGACCTTGTACTTTCAATCACCAGTAGCTGGCTGAGCTCTCCAGGTTCCAGCTCTAACTTACTTTTTTGGTGGCCTGACCCTAAAAAATACAAAATCTTCTTGTTTGGTGAGCAGTGTTAAAAGTGACACTTCCCAAAGTCCCATTTAACTTAACTCCAATATCAAAAAAGGAACGACTTGTATCCCTACCTGACCAAGTTTTTCATTTTGATTTGTGGCTGGAGGATTTGCAGAACGAATCAGGAAAGTTGTAAACAAATTAGATGCTTTCTCTGTGCATTTCAGAGATATATGTATTCACTTAATTCCCGTTCCCAGATCAGATGTGAACTTAATGCTCATTTTGAGTCCAAACAGAATAATTAGGAGGCAAGAATATTTCATAATGTGACAAGAACTTAACAGAAACATATCTTGCCGGCTTTATTTATTTTCCAGCTGCAGAACTTCTCTTATTCTCTCTACGTACAAAGATTTTCATTGCACCTGTAAGCAAATTGGATTTTTTTTTCTTTCGTCTGACCAGGCTGGACTCCGGTGTGGCTGAATGACACAGCCACAGAGCAAAGCTCATTTTGGTCAATTAGTGTAAATTAACTCAATCTCAAAACAAAATTGACATTACAGAAACTTTTTCTAAGCTACATGATAGTGTGTGCTCTATATGTAATCTCTATATGTAATGGGGTCCTGGGATAGAAAGGGGTTTAAATTGTAACCCACAGATGTTACACAGAATACTTAGGGCCCTTCACACCATCTACATGTGTTAATCCCCAATAACGCACAGCACTTCCTGTGCGATTACAGTTTGGGAGGTGTGTTCCATGCCATTCATTTGAATAGCACTTCAAACGCACCACCCACCCGCAGTACGATCGGCCACAACACGCAGTACCACAAATACAGTGCTTTGAGATTGAAAAAAAATATATACACTATATATGCGCTATATATGCGCTATTTTCTCAAACGCACCACATGGTGTGATGGTGTGAACGGGCCCTAACTCTGAAATTTTTTGGCAGGTTTGAACATCAATATCTGCTTTTGGCAACTTCTCTTTTTTTATGAACACATGGTTTCATGCACTTTATAGATGACATGTACTTTATATAATTATTACATGCTACCTGTATAAAAAACCTGTACTGAGAGCAATCTGTTGGTTGTTATAATTGACCTCCCTCTAAAAATGCTAATTGCCTGGTTTTATTTGGCTTCAGTACTTCCTAAATCAGGGGTGGCCAACTGTGGCCCCCCAGCTGTTGTGGAAGTCCCATGAGGCACTGCAAAACTCTAAAAGTCCCAAGTATGACTCCTAGAGGCAGGTGCATGATGGGATTGGCAGTTTCACCACAGCTGGAGGACCAAAGTTGCCCACCCCTGTCCTAAATTATGGATCAGTGACAATTAGGAAGCAAGAGGAAATGATGCAAAACAAGTTTTTAGAAATTTAAATTTTAGAAATTTAAAGCAGGATCTACATTTAAAAACAAGTTCTAGGCTCCTTTTTAATATTTTCCATCCTAATTTTAACTTGTGTGTTAAAAAACCCTGGTGTTTACAAAGCTCAGTAGCTTAGGCTCAAATTGCAGAGATAGCTGAATTAGTACTTACTCACCCCCCTGCCATTCCCTCCCCTCCCTCTCTATTTGCTCTGTATGCCTCAATATAGAGTTTCAATTAGAAAGTAGTAGGAAATAACTACTGTTTCACTTCTATTTAAAAGCCACAATGCTGAAAAAAAGAATCCCATGGCATGGGTGCACCCTGTTTAAAAATGTAAATATGCTTTAGTAAATATTTTAAATGTGACGAGTCATTTGGTCCCTTTGTGGCTGGACGTACAGTGTACGTCTCCCGTCACGAAGGGGTTAAACCACAAATAGCATTATTTAAATATTTTCTCATGGAAACATGAAACAAATATAAAATAGGTGTTATCCCAACTTGGCTGCAAAAGTGGAAATACACTTTACATTTGAATGACACTGGTAGATTTTAACATTGCAAATGAATGCACTTCTAATTCGTTAGTACATCATTCAATGTATTTTTAAATATAAACAGAACAAGTACCTGAATCTGACCTACTATCATCCTCCTGCAATCCCCTGTAAAGCAAAGCAGAGGAAACAGCAGCAGGCACTAGCCCACTGTATGTTGAGTTTTGGGTCACAGGAGGACATAGTATACTGTATGTCCTCCTGTGATCCTTAATAGAACTATGGGCAGAAAAAGGTTGGCCCATAGTTCTCTTTTAAAGCTCAGGACTGGATGGAAATAAATACAAATTATATGGTAAGTAAAACAACTCTTACATATGTATTTCTTATGCGTATTGGCTGTTTGCCTGCAGTTCAACTTTAAAATCTCAGTTTAAAAAAATACAAACACCTAAAAAGATAAACTTGACCAGGAAGTATTATAGTTTCCCTTTGGCCTTACCTGGGTACAGGGGTCAGATTCTGATCTCCCTTTTATCAATCACATTGCTCGTAAGCCAATCTTATTGCCTGAAATTTCAATGCAGTCACTGCACAGAGCTGAATCTAGCTGAGAACAGAAAGTCCTGACAAGTTCCAGTGAAGAGTTTGAATTGGCTACAGAATTATCTGAGAACATCTGGTATTGTTTGTAGAAAGTTTCCCCGGAGAATGTGACACCTTCAGACTAAACTTAGAAAACGTGTTAGCGGGGACTGTACCATCAGCCGAACATTTGATGTCACTCGCGCTATGTATTTTTGCTGACAGCACACTATTCCTAAAGTTCAACATCTTTTTTTAAGTCATAGAGATACTGCAGCTTACACATATTCTACCCCGGTACCTGTTACTAATTAAAATGTCACTAACCAAGAGTTTTAGTTGGCAAGAAGCTTATAATGGACCAGTCTCTGACTACATCTGACAGTAGCTTTAGGTTTTTATCCTTAATTATAGGCAGATAGACACAAAGGAATGCAGCTCTGTAATCATGAATACATCAAATGTAGACTGCCTGGCCAAAAAAAAAAAGTGTCACACAGTCTAATATTTCATTGGACCGCCTTTAGCTTTGATTACCTCACACATTCGTATCGTTTCGATAAGCTTATGCAATGTCACAACATTTATTTCCATCCAGAGTTGCATTAATTTTTCAGAAAGCTCTTGTAGTGATGATGGGAGAGTCGGACCTCTGTGTAAAGTCTTCTCCAGCACATCCCAAAGATTCTCAATGGGGTTAAGGTCTGGACTCTGTGGTGGCCAATCCATGTGTGAGAATGATGTCTCATGCTCCCTGAACCACTCTTTCACAATCTGAGCCCGATGAATCCTGACATCATTCAGGGAAGAAAAAATAGATTGATGGAAACACCTGATCATTCAGTATATTCAGGTAGGCAGCTGACCTCATTTTTTGGGGGACATAACATTGCTGAACCTAGAGCTATTATCCAATGGACGGCTCTGACCTATTTCCTTAGCTAAATGCAGGTGTTGACATTTTTTTTTGTCAAGTAGTGTATTTTTTAAATGCAAGCAGTGTAAGTACCTGAATTTGACCTGGTTATCAGCCTCTTGCAGTCCCTGTACAGCAGGGCTCAGAGTTGGAAAGGAAGAAACAGTATAAGAAACCAAACAGTTTGTTAGCTGACAGAGGAATAAATCAGAGGGATGAAGAGAAGAGCTCATCACTGTGCTGCTTCTCTTTCATTGTCCAGTAACAAGCTTGGGCAGGTCCAGGATGACCTGGGCTCAGGGAAGGTTGGCTGAATGATGCCAGCCATCAGGCTAAGGACATCTAACAACAAATAAAAAGGACTGTGGGGGAAATCTGTATATTGAAATTTTATATTGCAGCAAAAGCCAGTTTTTTTAATCTTTCAGCAGGGTATTCTTTTTTGTTGTGATATTTTTGGCTGGGGTTCTGCTTTAACAATCAGAATAGTAATACCAAAAAAGAAACACTGAATTCATTATATAAAAGAACTACTAATCATGTACAACGCTATGGGAAACATTTACCACCTTTGTTGCACAGCGAGGCAGCGCAAAAACCAGCAGCTATGCTATAGCATCACAGCTTGATCCATGAAGTCGTGCCCCCCCTGCTGCTTAAAGCAACCTTTGCTGCCAAAAATAATCTATTAAGCTTGTAAACCAATCACCGATACACAATCGAAAACTGTTCCACCTAGTTATGGATTTAGTTAGCCTCTTAGATATTCTCACATTGGATGCCACCATCTTGGATTTTTCATGTCCTAGAGTAGGTGAAGCCAGGTTGTCAATGATAGCCCTCAGGTGTAAAAAATATTTGCCCTTTGTTGCGGTCATGTGTCACTGCTTTCGGCAGAGCAGTAGGTCCATATTTGCAGCCAAGGGTAATGATTAGAAATGAACAAAAAACAAACTCTGCTCAGGAATGGTCTTCATATCAGCCTAAGCAAACCCCAGGTGCAGGTCAAGACTGCCCACAGCCAACATTAAATCACAGCATACTTGAAGGATGACACAATCACAAAAATCTTTATTTAGATAATGGGTGTCAACTATGGCTATACCTCCTAACTTTCTGAGATGAGAAAGAGGGACATCTTCTATCACAATGTATTTAGGTAATGGACACCCCCCCCCCCATTTGCAGTTATGTGGACCATTAAGACTTCATATGCCAAAAAAGACTGGTTAAACCAGAATTAAAAACAGAATTTTTTTTTTTTT
>NW_017306686.1:1143055-1165408 GCF_000935625.1 Nanorana parkeri | reverse complement strand
TTATGCAGATCGTTAAAAGGCTTTATGAGACAACAATGATTGGTTAAACCTAGAATTGCTTTTCCTTTATACTGGCTTTTTGAATTAGCTAACAAGATAATTAAAAGATTAGATAAACGTTTTAGTGCAGATTAACACTTTTGGTAGTTAAATAGAACCTTTAAGTGTCCGTCTGGTTTCTTGGTTCCCTAACACTGAGGAGAAAACCTGTACAGAGGGATCTGGTTCCAAATGAGGTCAGTCCCTCCAAATCAGGGACAGTTGGTGGCTATGATATGGCCCCCTGAGGATCTCCCTGCCTGTACCTGTCAACCTCTGCAGTGTAGTACCAACCCACCACTTGCCACTATCCAATGTGGCAGGCTGCCAGCAGTGATTGACAAACGGTGGGCAGCCATGCACAGTGGTTCCTTCCAGGGCTTCTGCTACCCCACACATAATACAGCCACCAGTGAACTACAACACCCTGGCTGCTGCACATTATTTTCTGTAGTCTAGCCCTCAAACCCTCTCAGTGGTTCAACTCTGCCATAATGATGTCTTTATACCTATCAGCATTAGCTCTTTATCTAACTTTTGCCATATTAAAGTATTTATTAGCTCACAAAGTGACAACACCCTATAGTGTCAGGATTGTATAATTTGTGCTGAAGAAGGTTCAGTGAATTTGAGCTAAAGAAGGTACAGATTGGCAGTGAATTTGAGTAAGTAAAAGTCTACACCCGAAAATATCCAGTGAGCTGTGAAAGTGTGACCCACGGATGAAGGTGCGACCACCTTTGCAGCTCATCCGTGGACTTAGGATTGACATGCCTGATTTAGATTGTGGTAATTTTATTGTAGAGCCATACTTACTTCCTTATACCCCACGCAGCTCCCTCCTCATGTATCACTTCCCCCTCCCTTTTAGATTGTCAGCCCTCAAGGGCAGGGCCCTACTTACCATCTCGTCTTGAATTGTACTGTGATTGTAATGTCTGCCCTATATTGTAAAGTGCTGTGCAAACTGTTGGAGCTATATAAATCCTGTATAATAATAATACCTTTTTCTAAGCCCCCGGTGCCAATGATTTACCAGCATCAATCCTGCCTTGGCACGCTGGTTTTGAAGCAAAGTCAACTCTAAAGGGATGTGAATCTGAAATGCAGTCTGAAATACTCGAACCATATCCTTGGTGCATCTATCAGCAGAACTAGCATGCGCCTAGTGTTTTCTGCTCTTAAACAGGGTGTTTACTTTCACATTTCTAAAATTGAGTACGGGTTTACTTTATTTCTGGTTGCCATAAGCTGGTACAGGCTTTCTGAAAATATTAGTCCCTCAGACAAATTTTCTTTGCCTTCTACCCATAATCCTTTTATCATGAAACAGAGTTCTGCTGATGGGCAGTCTGCAATGTGACAATTCTCTTATGATATAAGGAGAACTAGGTGTGGCCCTTTATCAAAGGGTGTGACTTGATATAAAAAGAACTAGGTGTGGACCTATAACAAAGGATGTGACATAACTGAGCCAATCACATGGTCATTATAACAGTGGTTATGCCCACTAGAGTTATTGTGCCCAATATAAGTCCCATAACTCATGTATTTTCTTCTCTTCATTCGCTTGCCTTTCCTCTCCTTATCTCATTTCCTTTGTCCTTTTTTATAAATCTTCTTTCCTCCAATTTTAAACATCTCCATGTTTGATGATCAGTAATGCAGCTTATTAGGGTCATCATGTAACCAATAATTCCCGTCATATTTCCTAATTATTGGCTAAACTTGCCAAGCTTGAGCTTCTGGTTCATGATCCGTAACTAGATCTATTTAAGCTATATATTTTTCCTAGGATGCATTAAACAGAAATAGATATTTGAGACCTACGCCTGGAAATAGATCTAATTCCTGGCACGATTAGGATCTAGCCCCACATTACCAATACAATATAGAAAATAAGGGAGAAGGAAAAAAGGAGAAAAAAAGGAATTGGTTTCTTACCTGGTTTTATTTTATTTTCAAGTCAAGCTTCCTGATTTAATTTAAAGATTGCAATTTGAAAATGAAATTTACAGTTTGTGTGTTGACAGCGATAAGAAATGGATTCAGCGGACATTAATTGAAATATCGGGCCATGTATCTAGTTGAGTTTAAATGGCAACAAAGTCATTTAAAGTAATGTTTTTCTTTCCCTGCAAATCATTGCTATAATCAATTGCTCCCAAGCAAACGAACAACAATGTTCTCTCCTACAGTACAGGAAGTTTAAATAATTGCTGTTCCTTGTGTCATGATGGAATGTGTTCTTGTGTGGCAATTAAAAACTCATTATGACTGTAAAGGTTTCAAAACGTGCTTTCCTAATGTACTAGTTAAGGAAACCTGTCAGGGTTTTTTTTTTCACTTTCAATACAGCCCTTGTTTTGAAGAATGGTTAATTTCCCCGTGTTGATGACGACAATTACTCACACAACTCCATATTAAGGAGCAATAAGCACAAAGAAACAACAGCCTTTTCAGTTGATACATTGATCATTTCTTGCTATGTTATTAAAACATTCTTCTTAATTTGTCTTATTCAAAACTAAATATGATTTTATTTTTTTGGAGGGGGGTGGTGGTCGTATGATGTGATCTTGTGATCTGCTAGTTGCCCTGAAAACAGTTCACAATTCTGTCCCTCGTCTTTTCTTCTCTTGATTTGCTTCACTTTCCTCTATGTATCTATTTTTTTCCTTCCCTTTTCTCTTTTCTTCAATTCCCTTCCCTTCTCCCTACATCTCTTTTCTCTGTGCTTCCCTTCTGTTCCCTTCCCTTCCTCTTCTCTTTCATCCCTTTTCTCTCCTTGTCTATTTTGTTTTTCCCTTTCCTTCTCTCTGATTAGTTTCCTTTCCCTTCTGATTATTCTTTTTTCTTGCGTTCCCTTTTCTTCCCCTTTCTCTTTCCTTTCTCGTTCATGCTTTTATCATATCTTCCCTTTTCTCTTTTCTTCTCAACTCTTCTTTTGTTTTCTTTTCTCGCATTCCCTTCTCTACCCCTCCCCTTTTCCTTCTTTTAAATAATCTTATCCGCCCCTCTATCCTCTTCCCTTTTTCCTTCTCTACCCTGCTCATTTGTTCGCTTTTCTTTTCACTAATTCCTTCCTCTCTTCTGTTCCATTTTCTTTCTTTCTACTTCTTTGACTTCTCTTCTCCTCTCTTCTCTTCTCTTCCATTTCCATTCTTTCGCTTTGTTGTCTTCACATCACTTCTCTCCTCTCGACTTTCATCCCATTCCCTTCTCTTTTTTTCCATTGTAGTCAATTCTAATTTTTTGTTTTAAGACCTCTCATATCCTTTTCTCTTTCTTTGGAGTTTCCTTCCTCAAGCTATTTAGCATTTCCCTTCCTTTTAAGGTACCAAAAATGTAACTCCTAAGTCCAGCAGATAATCAGGCCTAGTTTATCCTTTTCAACTCCTGTTCCACAACGATTTTCACTTCCACTGTTTGAGAAGGGACAGCCTGCCATCATATTTACCTGTATATCTTACCTCTTTCCTAACTCTCATTTATACTTCTTAATCCTCGGGATAATAAAATTGTCCCTTAAAATCCTAGAATGATCAGTTATGCAAGCTCGGTCTGACCATCTCACAATGTCTTCTAGCACAGTTTCAGCCCAAAATATCCACTTGTGTCTACCACAAGTATTCTTATTTAGGCTATGGGAGGAGGGAAATGGAGGCACCGAATGCTGCAGATTGTCCTGGGCTGATTTATCTGGAGGGGATTAATAGTAATTGTGCAAGGCTTTCTAACCGGACTGATGGTGTTCCAAGATCAGCATCCTCTGCACTAGTCACATGGACTAGAGACTCAGTGAGAGCGAAAATGGCCACATTGAGTAACTGTCATCTCATGCCTATGGGAACCCTTTAGCTCATATTGTCAGAGGCTTTATAACTGTAATTCTTCTGGGTAATTGAAGTCACCCATCACGACTACATTGCCCTCTCTCCCAGCTATTCCTCATGCAATTGAGTTATAGGCATAACATACAAATGGTTAGGCACCTACAATTAGGTTTTGATTAGAGGATTCTGGTAAGGCTTTGGGTCACAGTTAGAGAAGAGTGTTATGGTTAGTCCAATTAGAAAAACTTACTAGCGTATAATACATGCACACGCATTACTTCAAATCCCACATAATCCCACATAAAAAAAAATCTTTATTATAACTCTACGTTAAGATAGCCCAGTGTCTCCTGAAGATTTTCTCAGTAAACTAAAGAAAATTTGGACCAGCAGGACCACAGATAATTCCAGTACAGCTTTCAAAGCAGGAGTAAGGAATAAAAAGAGGTCATATTATAAATCTGCATGGATATAGTAAAAGAAACGTTAAGACATGCTAAAAGTCCTTTTATTCTTTAAAGCATATCAAAAGCTAAAAAGTTATTTTATTTTCACTTAGGATAGAGTAGGGGAGGGTATACACTGCCACATGTTTTTTGTCATTTATGTCCCTTCACTTCCTATCTTGAAGATTCAGCAGGAAGTGAGAAGGTATCTTTTGTGAGGAAAATCTCCTTTTAGATAATTGTCACAGAAACAAGTGTATTCATTTGAGGATTTCCCCTCTATTCCTGTTCTAGTGGCAACTCAAAATGTTCTGTTTATACTTACTTTTATTCCCAGTGACATTGGTGATCAGGGCAATTAAAGAGACAGCCCTCTCCCTAACGGGGTTAGAGACAGCGATAAAAACCTGAGAGTGGTTCTAATTCCTCATCACTCTTTCCAAAGCTTTAAAAAAATGTTGCTTTTATTTATACTTTAAGTCACAGTTCTGGACACAAAGTACATTAATAATGAAGACAGCATTATAAAGGAATATGTTCTTTTCAGCATATAGCACATTTCTGAAATTAAATCTTACCTCCCAATAGAAAAGTAAGGATATCCCTTTTAACACAGTGTATTTTCCACCTAAACTCCGGGGAGGAATTTGGAAGCAAAGCTTCTAAACTGCAGAAAACTTTTTTTAGTACAACAAAATGACTTTGCTTGTTGATCAAAACTGTGAAAACGTGTGTGAAGTTCTATTTTGATAATATACACACTGCCTGTCCAAAATTTTTTTTATTTAACTGGACCGCCTTTAGCTTGGATTACGGCATGCATTCATTGTGGGATTGTTTCAATAAGCTTATGTAATGTCACAACATTTATTTCCAGCTGGAATTGCATTCATTTTTCACCGAGATCTTGTAGTGATAATGGGAGAGTCGGAACACTGTGTAAAGTCTTCTCCAGCACATCCCAAAGATTCTCAATGGGGTTAAGGTCTGGACTCTGTGGTGGCCAATCCATGTGTAACAATGATGTTTCATGCTCCCTGAACCATTCTTCCACAATTAGAGCCCGATGAATCCTGGCACTGCCATTTTGAAATATGCCCAATGTGCCATCAGGGAAGAAAAAATCAATTGATAGAAAAACCTGATCATTCAGTATATGCAGGAAGGCAGCTAAATTAATTTTTTGGGCACATAACATTGCTGAACCTAGACCTCTTATCCAATGGAAGGCTCCGACCTAGCTAAATCCAGGTGGTGACTTTTTTTTTTTGGAAAGGAAGTATATATATATATTAACGGTGGTGGAACTGTTCGTGTAGCGGCCCACGTGGCAGAGGGGGGGCCCAGTCAGCATCAGGAAGAAAGGCTCTGCAGGGGCCTCCAAGTGTCAGCCCGTGGGACGGACCGGTACCATCCAGCCCACAGCTACATGGTCTGAATCTCAGATGCAAACTGCATAGCTGCTCCTTTCAGCTCCGCCACCCACTAGGTCCTTTCCGCTGGAGCTCTAACAGCTCTAAGCTCCAGCCCAAAGGCACCAAGGTCTGCACCAGACCTTACTAATCAACCACTGGATCACCAGGGAATGTGCAGGTGATGGGTTTTTTATATTTTATCTGTGAGGGACGGGGGAGGGGAGAGTGTGTGTGTGTAGGGATTCCTGTATCAGGAACTTGCGTTTTCCTGCAGCGGGAATCCCTAATCTGGCATTTACAAATGGCAGCCATATATGGTAATCATATCATTATATATGATATGATTACATATAGTTAGCAATCAATCACTATCCCTGGATGCGCGATCAATGCGTCCAAGGATAGTGATTTATTTCGAACTGCATGTAATCATATCATATATAATCATATGTGCTGTAGCCTGTGCACTGTGCCACAAGACTGTAGCAATGTGTTGTTCATTGAAAATTTTGCTATGGGGCCCTGTGATTTCTAGTTACGTCCCTGGATAGATCCATCAAAATAAAGGGTAAACTTCAGTAAGAACTTTGCTCTAACTTTGACTTTTCTTAAATGGTTACCTGATACTTTCTGCATTAAACTTTGGGGCCCACCTGTTAACAGTCCTTATGCTTGGAGAGGTAAGGTGTACCTACCCTCCACATGGAAACAGTACTAAACAGACAATTCCAGTTCAATCTACAATAAAGTGCATGAAAAAATTAAACATCTAGCTAAATTTTATTTTCTGCATTTATTTAGATGTAAACCTTACTGAATGCCATTTAGTTTGCTAAGATGCCGTGTACCGAAAAACAACTGCCATATTTATTTATTTATTCATTTATATTTGGTAAAATACTTGATTTCACATTTTCAGACAGACAACGTCTTCAAGTGCACCGGCGTAAATGGAGATTCATAGAAGGCTATCATTTCCCACCTCCTATAACCCTTGTGGTGTGAGGTTTCAGAGCTTTATATAAAACACAGAGGAAGGGGAATTTGCCTTGTGTAGGAAAGTTCATGGGGAGCTGTTACATCTCTTGCTTTGATCACAAGGAAATGACTTTTCCGCACATTTTGTTCTCCTGGTTTTAATTGCACACAATAACTTGTTACTTTATACACACGTCAGGAACTGAACTCTGGAAGCAGAGGGCAATGAACTAATCGCCAGTATTGCATGTACGTTCTCTATAGCTGATCTCTTCTCCATTAGTGACTTACAAATGCCTTGTTCTGCACTGTGTCTCTGTGTGGAGGCTGCCATCTTGGTAGAGGGAGGGCTTTGCTTCCCCATGTAAAAGCATCCAGCAAGGAGAACAGTGAGCATCACAGTAGTACAAATTCAATGAGACTAGCAATCAGAGGCAGCAGAGCGTTGGATATCACACTGTAGATCAGGGGTTGGGCACCTCTGGTCCTCCCTCCAGCTGTTGTAGAACTTCAAGTCCCATGAGGCATCGCAAGACTGACAGTTACAGGCATGACTCCCAAAGGCAAAGGCATGTTGGGATTTGTAGTTAAAGAACACCTGGGGGGCTGAAGTTTCCCACCCCTGCTGTAGATATGCAAGATACACATAGTGTGTGATAGAAGCTACACCAAGTCATACAGAGTCGGCCTCATTTCTTGGCTGGATGACATCCAGCCTTAGCTATCTCTTTCCTCCCCAGCCTGATGGTTCCTGGCCCACCCTTTTCATTAATTGGGATCAGCTTTCTTGGTCATGGGGGTTCAACAAAATGAGGGGAATTACTTAGGGCAGCCTGTATGCAAAGCTGGCCTGCCTAAGAAAACTTTTTTTTTTTAAATAATGAACACAGATTAAACAAATATACATTGACCAGCAAAATATTTATTTACATGTTTGGAAAACTGTAAGTTTTAGGCTAACAGCTCCAACTCTCTCAGCTTCCTCGAAACTTCCTGTCCAGTACAAGATGACAAGGGACAGAGCAATCTCCATCAGCCATCCATCTACTAGCTTGGAGAAGGGATCTGGGAACAAAGATCAGGGAAGTACCTTGCCTTGCTGTGTCTGTGTGTTTGTAGAGACACACGCAGCTTACTAGCACACACACAAGGGTGGCTCCATAGGACCCTGCAAGGGAAAGGAGCCACCCTAAGACAGGATATCAGGACCAGTGCTCAGGGGCAGGGCCGGATTTACTCTCTCTCAGATGCCCCAAGGCCAGGTTCCTCAATGCACCCCCCTACCCACCAAACCCCTCCCATGGAGAATAGCAGATCTGCAGACGTCGCCAAGATCACTTGTACAAAACAAGAGGCGACTTCCCCGCTGTACAATTAGCTCTACTTGCGCAAAGCAGGGCTGAATGTAGAAAACAACTACCTGCCCGGCTCCCGGAACTGCATGTCCCGGGCATCGGGAGATAGGAATTCCACACGCCTGCTGCCCCTCTACCCCTGCTGCCCTGAGGCCGGGCCTTGGTTGGCTTTGTGGAAAATCCGGCCCTGCTCAGTCGAACAGCTGATTCTGCAGGAAACTAAAACTTTTAAACATCAAGGAGATGCATCCATTGTAAGTGATTTAATCAGCACGTCAAATAGCTCAAAAACTTTTTGTCATTAATATCACTTCAAGCATGGTTGACATGTTTGCTGGAAAAAAGTAGCAAACCTCTGACTTCTTTTTTGTATTGATTGGAGTATTCCTTTAAGATTTCCGAAACCATAATTAAATTTTTAGGAGGGGGGGGGGTTCTCTTCCTATAGTTAATATTCGGATTACACGCTATATATTGAAGAACGGAAGCTCGGCATTCCTCGTCTTTTTAATTCTTCTGTAGAATAACAGTGGGAAGTTTTACCCTCCTGACTAAGAACTAACACACGTTTTCTGTAAATATCTCATTAATTATTCATACCTTCCTCCCATTGTGATTTTTAAGCTAACTCGTTCGGCTCAGACAAAATCCCATAAAACAGCGCGTTCGATAATAAATACTCCGGCGGACAGACCTGCCATTCAATAAATCACGGCAACTCCAGATATTAAAACTCCATATCTATTTTAAAAATAATGGATGATTCTTTTTAGGGCAAATTAATTTTTATGTTTGAGGAAGTGGAGTTCTTTGTTCAAAGTTTCTCTAGTGACGGATTGTGGCGATAAGAAAGATCTTCCAAAAGCTTTCTTATTAGTTAAGTTGTAATGGAAACCGGTGACCCTATCATATGTATACTGGATGACCAAATCTTAAAGCATATCTAAACCCAAACACAGAAATGTAATATATTGCAGCTGACCAGTCTTTAGATATGGTGGCTGCGGTAGTTTTCTTTTTGCAGTTTTTTTTCTTTATTTTCACCTGGTGATCTCGCAGATAGTATACTTCCTGTCTTACGCTCACTCCTATCTATGGAGGAAGCCATGGTTGTCACCCAGGCTGCTCTCCTGATTTGGACTTCAAACATGCCTTCCTCTCTTCATCTCTTCATCTCCATTACATGAGGCGAGGGAAATTAATACATTACAGAGGATAGCTTGGAAGGAAGATAATACTGTTTGTGCTTTCAGTTCATTTCACAGGAAGTGACACTATTATGGCAAGACCTGATCGTTTAAAGTAGTATTAAACTGTCAAACTTTTTTTGATGATAAGTTCAGATCACACAAGTGTAAATTGCCTGGCCAAACAAAGCCACTACCTGGTAGGTCGGAGCCTTCCTTTGAATAATAGGCTTTTCCATCAATGGATTTCTTCTTCCCTGATGGCACATTGGGCATATTCCAAGATGACATTGCCAAGATTCATCGGGCTCATATTGTGAAAGAGTGGTTGCCACCAGAGTCCAGGCCTTAACCCCATTGAGAATCTTTGGGATGTGCTGGAGAAGACTTTACACAGTGCTCAGACTCTCCCATTACCACTACAAGATCTCGGTAAAAAAGTTCCAGATGGAAATATATGTTGTGACATTGCATAAGCTTATTGAAATGATCCCAAGGTGAATGCGTCCCATAGTCAAAACTAACAGTGGTCCAATGAAATATTAGAGTGTGTGACTTTTTTGGGCCAGACAGTGCCCAGCAAAGTAGGGCTTAAAATTTTTGCCTAAGTACTTATAGTCAATATGTTTCCCAACAGCTCCAACTCTTAGTACAGCTTCCCCGAACTTCCTGTCCAGTACAAGATCACAAGAGAGAACAAGAGGGCAGTCATTTTGGTTTCACCTCCTCTAAAAAGTCGGGCACTCGGTCATGGACCGAAAGCCCTACATTGTCAGGAGAGAGGAGGGGACCCAGCGGCATACCTCATCACGCCGGGTGAACATCCCCTCCTCTCTCTGATGGCCGCCAGCAGTTGTCAATCAGATGGCCGCGCGTGCGCAATGACATCATCACACATGCGTGAGGTGATGTCACGTGCACATGCAATGACGACACGGTGGGTTGTCACCCGGTCTAGAGACCGTGTGACACCCGGCCTCGGGACACCCCTGCCAGAGGTTCTCCAGTAGACATGTGCACTGCCAAAAATTTAGTTTTGTTTCGTTTTAAATTCGGATTTGTGTTATTTCGTTTTTCGGGATTCGGGTGTGAAAGTCAATTCGGATTCGGAAATTTGGATTCGGACGAAATTCGGTAGCGGTAGTTCGTTCGAACGTTCGTTTCATTTTCGTTTCTTATTCGTTTCGTTCATTCGTTCGTTCGTTTGCAGCAAAAGTGACTTTTGAGAGGGAAAATGTTTTTCTTCAACGAACGAAACAAATACGAAACGAACGTTCGAACGAACTACCGCTACCGAATTTCGGAAACGGAAATTCGGATTTGTTTGCATTCGTTATATCTGTAATTCGGAATTCGGATACATCCGAATTTCCGAATTTCCGAATCGCACATGTCTATTCTCCAGCCGTTGTCTGTCTTCTAGCTTAGAGAAGGGAGGAGAGGGGAACAGGGAACAGGGAACAGGGGAGCATCTTGCCTTGCTGAGCCTGTGTTTGTGGAGACACACACAGCTTACTAGCACAGACAAGGGTGGATCCATAGGGCCCTGCAAGGAAAAGGAGACACCCTAAAACAAGGATATCAGGGCCAGTGCCCAGGGAACTGATGCAGCAAGAAACTAAATGCAGCAAGTTACGGTTTACATCTACTTTAATAGCAGAGCTGCAGCAAGAAACTAAAACTATTCAACATCAAGGAGTAGCATCCATTGTAATTGATTTTATCCGCATTTGAAATAGTTTAAAATCATTTGACATTAATATCACTTTACATTTGTGTTGTACTTATATATTTAGCATATGTGTTCTCAGCAGTCACAATTGCTGCCAAATGAGACTACTCCATGTTTCAACTGTATATTGAGTGGTCTAGCATGGGTTGCACTTTAAATATTTCCCTCTTGCTGGTTAGCATGCCAATGTTCCCCTTCCTCCTCTCAGTGGTTAATCTGCAAATCAGTCTGTAAACAGTTTTAACTCAGAGGACGTCAATTAGATTTGACTCCTTCTCACACTTTATAAATCACTGCCAAAATGTTGTTTGCTTGTATAATCAGATTGTAGTTTATGAGGTGTCAGATTTGCAGTAATTAATTTACTTGTTGGAGTAACAGAGGGAAACCTTCTTTAAAGGAGGGAAATTATGGTTTATGTGTTCATTATGTCAGATCAAGAGAACTGGGGAAACTGGCCGTGCAGTCGGAGGCTTGGTTTCCTCATAATTTATAGGATTGCTCATCAACCCATGCAAGGAAATAGGCTCATGCACCATGATCAACAACAAGCTTTACCATCAGGAGAACACAGAAAAGGATCAATTCACAAAGACAACACACCAGGATAAAGATACTTATGTGCAAAAAAAGTGCCAGTTATTTTCATTTGATTCCAATGAGATTTGAAAATGATAGTCACATGACTAAAATAAAGATACTTATTCTTGAGATAAAGCTTTGTGAATCGAGCCTAGAGCCCCTTATCAAAGGTTTGGATGGTGAGTGATATTTGGGTGCTGGCTGCCCACCATTTTTGATCTCCCGCATCAACCAACTCCATTCAGAGCTCTGCTATTAAAGTAGATGTAAACCGTAACTGAATGACAGTTGGTTCACATAAGAACTGTGTTATAAATAGTTAAAAAGAAAACACTTGTTTTTTGTTTTCATCCTTACATCTCAGTGTTGTTGGCCTCCTGCAGGCTCTTTGCAGCTTCTACTGTCTACAGGCACTCCTGCAATGGCGGCATGGCATTTTGCGGGATGGGTTTTCTTATGGTGACAACAGTGGACAATGCCTGTGTAATTTTAAAATGGTTTCTTCCATCGGAAGCTCATGCGACAAGAGCACAATTGGGAGACGGGGCACGCCTGAAGGACCTTTATGGCATGATCACCAGGTTTTATTTTAATGAAAGCTGCAAATTTAAAAAATATTCAAAATGAATTGAGAATACATTCACATGTACTTTAGAGGAGAACTCCAGGCAAACCAAACAAAGCCCCTTGCAGTGGGGCTATGCCCGTACTGCATTGGCTTAGTGCTTGTTTTGCCTAGGGGACACTATTAAAGTCATTTTACTTAAGTGATCCTTGGTTCGCTGACTCCCTCTAGGCTGCTAGACCAGTCCTCACAGCCTCTTCTCTGATGTCATCATGTGTAAGGCAGGCCCATTGACCATAACCGGAGCAGAAGGGGAGTGAGGTGACCGCGGGACCAACCTTTATTTGAGCCCCTTCACAAAAAAAGCACTTAACCATTGCATTACCCCAAGTGCCTCATAAAAGCGGACCTTGGATCTAAAATGAAAAGTTAACATTTAAAGTCCTCCCCACTACCACTTTCTAGATAGCAGAATAAACACATTTAAAAAAACTATGGTATGGTATGGTGTGTATATATATATATATGATTAGATAATATTCAGTACTTTGGCTTTGGCTTGTACTTCAGGCTTTGGCTTGTGGCGCTGTGGTGAGGGTGACGTCATCCTTCTTCTGCTGATATCAGATGAGAATATGCTCCCAGCACTGTGCTGCAGTGTCTTCTTGCAAGACTTGCAGAACTCATCATACCCAGGCAGGAGAATGATGTCACCTTCTGCACCACAGAATCCATAGGAAAGGTAAGTATCATTTTTTTTCGCCCATGGGGTTTTTTTTAAAAGGAGAACTATGGGGTTAAGGCTTTTCCACATAGATCTCCTTAGGGTAACGGGAGGACACAAACTAGCATCCTCCCGTCACTCTAGGCTCAGTATACAGCGAGCTGTAGCTCGCGGTATACTGAGACGCCGCAGTATACCGTGAGCTGCTGCTCGCGGTATACTAAGATGCCGCAGCTGAAGCGGATCCCGACAATTATGTCTGGATCCGCCCAGCTGCGTGACTGACAGCTGGCTCTGCCTATCTAGAGGCAGAGCCAGCTTTACCCACCCCTCCCCCGTCCATTCCGCCAGTCAGCGCTGGCGGATCGGAGTGGGGAGGGGGGAATCCAGCCCCTCCCCTGTCACGGCAGAGAGCCGTGACAGGATCGAGAGGTGAGCAAATGCCAGTATGTGTTCGCTCACCTCCCGATCTACTGAGCCGACCTGTGATAGTCATTGTCACAGGTCGGCTAGAACTATGAGGTGAGTGAAAAGCACTCACCTCATAGTTCTCCTTTAACGCTTCTAATGACTTTTAACAAAAGGTGGGCACTTAAAATGGGAACCTTGCATGGACCTTGCTTTAGATACTATTTAAAATAAAACATTACTTAACATGCCTACCTGCTGAGAAGTAGTCTTTTGTCCAAGCTTTATTGATCATAAACAAGGTAACCATGTAGTCCCTCTGAACCTGTGGTTAAATCATCTTTTCTCAGTAGCTTGCGGGAGGTTCAGTCTTTCATCTAAGCTCTGCTGTGGTGCACCAGTCCACCTCACTACCTTCTCCTGCTTGAGATGCAGAAGAGGAATTCTCGAACACACCCAGTGTAGGCTCTTTGCTCTCTCTCACATGCAGAAAGCTGAATGCCTTATTGCTTTGGAAATTTAAATGTGGCTGCTGATAAATAAAGCAGCACGAAAGAGGGTATTATACAGCATTGGCTTTAAAATGTACACTTCCAGTGACCCTGTCAGGTAATCTCTGGGTTATGCCGCAGAGACTAACATATACTGAGTGAATTTTTCTATTTTGGCAGTTTTTCCTGGATAGCATAGGTTTCCATGTTGACTGGGGTTGCGAGGAAGTATGGAGGCTGCCATTGCTAAGCTGTCATTTTGAAGATACTAGTAATTTGTCTGTCATGCTAATCCAGTTCAGAAACTGCAGCCTTCACACTTCTCTCACTACATGTTTCCTTTAAATACTCAGAAGCTGAGATTAAAATTTGATTTAAATGAGCCATTTCTGGCCTTCCAGTGCAAGGTGGTTACATGGTATTGGTCCTGACACATAACTGCTAATTCACCACAAACAAGGAAACCATGTAGTCCATCTGTAGCTGTGGTTAAATCACCTCTGCTCAGCAGCTTGTGGGAGGGATTACAGATTTGTACATCCCCATGAGAACCAGGCTGGGGAGGCATGTACCCTCATGGGCCGGTCCTAAGAAGATAGGTTGGGCTGGTGGCCCTATGTTGAGATATTCCTCCAGTCAGACCAGAGCTAGTAACACATGGGGGACATTAAATCACTGCCCGTTCACGCCCGCAATCAAAGCATCTCTAGAGGGAAATCTTCCCATGCCGACTTCCATTGTGGCTCTCAAATGTTATGTGGCCAAATGCCAAAAACTGCAAACGAAGCCAGCTCTGAAAAATGTCAATCTGTACCAATCACAAAAGGGTCACCTTGTTGTATTGCCCCTCAGGCCAAAGGTTCCCAGGCATCTTCCATCCATAATGGACTTTATTTTACAGCCCTCAAGTTATAACTCTACCATTTCTCTAGCAATAAAATCATATGTAATATGTTCATTTTTCTACTAGACAACATCAGGAAACAATAACCTGTAAACTATATTATTAGCTATTGTAATTTGCCTTTTGCTTATGTGAGTTTTTAATTAAACTATAATTAGTTACTCTTAATTAGTAATGTCACTTCAGCAATCAGGAATAAATGAGAAAGTTGCTAGAATGCATACATTACTTCCTTGTCATAGAATGATAAGTCATCTAGTTTCTTTGTACCCAATGACAATACAAAACAACCCGGCGACATATCGGATACATCGCATGCCATGTATCTGTGCGAAACACGTCAGCGTGTTCATTATTAATGAGATACTTGTTCCCATTATATGTTTGTTGTTTGGCTCACAATTAAACTTAATTAAAGCAAATATTGCATCTCATTAAAAGCTGCAATTAAAAACAAATCAACAAAGCCTATTTAAAACTAAAAGCAAAAAGGTAACATATTGCAGCATACCATTCCTTAGATGTGATGGCTGCATTGGTTTTCTTATTTCAGGCAGGTATAGAAAACACATGTTCAGCCAGAAATTCAATGTCTGTGTCCCTTCCCGGGAGGCTTAAAAAGCACAAATGTGTTATTTGCAGAACTGTTAAGTGCAAATGAAGGAAAAAATCCCTGAAATAAAGAAAACTAACTAAAGCACCCATCACATCTAAGGACTGGTAAACTGCAATTTATTTATTTCATAATCAAAATTAAACTGTCCTCTCCAGATCTCCTGCCCTCCAGGACTTGTCCAGACCCTCTCCCATCCTCCGGAATGTCCTACCCCAATCTGTCTAGCTATCTCCTCCTTGCCTGTTGGACAATCCTAATCCTAACCCTAATCCTAAATCACATACTCTAATATTTCATTGTACTTCCTTTAGCGTTGATTACGGCAGACAGACAGCTTTTGGAGGCTCTGTTGTTCTCTCTTGTGATCTTGTACTGGACATGAAGTTTGGATAAACTGTGCTGAGAGTTGGAGCTGTTTGGAAACATAATGACAATATGTACTTGGGCAAACATTTAAAGAAATACTTTGCTGGGCACTGTCTGGCCAAAAAAAGTCACACACTCTAATATTTCATTGCAGCGCCTTTATCATTGATCACGGCACATAATCCTCATGGCATGGTTTCAATAATCTTATGCAATGTCACAACATTTATTTCCATTCAGAGTTGCATTGAATTTTTACCAAGATTTTGTAGTGATGATGGGAGAGTCAGACCACTGCGTACATTCTTCTCCAGCACATCCCATAGATTCTCAATGGAGTTAAGGTCTGGACTCTGTGGTGGCCAATCCATGTGTGACAATGATGTCTCATGCTCCCTGAACCATTCTTTCACAATTTCAGCCCGATGAATCCTGGCATTGTCATCTTGGAATATGCCCAATGTGCCATAAGGGAAGAAAAGAAGATCCATTGATAAAAAAAACCTGGTCATTCAGTATAATTAGGTTTGCAGCTGACCTCATTTTTTGGGCATATAACGTTGCTAAAACCTCCAATGGAAGGATCTAACCAATTTGCTTAGCTAAATCCAGGTGGTGACTTTTTTTTTGGACAGGAAGTATATATATATATATTTTTTTTTTATATATAGGTATATATTTATACTTTGTATCTATATATACATGCATACATGCATACACACACATCCACAGTGTACACAGTGTATTAAGTATTTAAAGTGATAGCACACAATGCAGTACAGACACAAACCCCCCAAAACATAAATAGGCTAAACTGTCCTAATTACACCCAACAAACTCTCTAAATGTCATACACATTTTTCTCTATTCAGGCCAATAAGTGAAACTAAGGGTTTACTGTTCAGCAGTAATGTTAGTGAATGTCCCATGTGGATACAAGCAGATCTTTCTGAATGAAAACATTATATTGCCGCTTGACAATCCCAACAAAGCTGATGTTACTTTTTTTTTTTTTTACAATTAAAATAAAACGACTAACTAAAGCTCAACAGAAGAGTCATTTGTATAGAAATTGTGTTTGCGTTGCACACTTTGTGGGGTAATTGATAAAATCAGCCTTGTCCGGTTCATTTGAAAAACGACGCTGCCCAACCAAATGTAATACAGAAAAGAAAATAGTTGACTGGGCAATTGTTTCGGTGACTGGGTCCAGCCTAGCAAAGGTGACTGACCAGAAAGTTATAATGCGTGCAGTAAAATAGACATTTTCTGCTGCTTCAGCTTTTTCTTTAATGTATCTTGATGGTTGTTTTATCATAAGGAAAGCTGACTTTTTTTTTTCAGTGTGTTGCACAGAAGGATGTGAACACCATCTACTGCTGTCAATTAAAGGCACACCGCTGCCAAAATGCTTTCCTCCACCCTCAACTGCTAATCTGGATAGTGCAGAGGATACGAAATGTGATGAAATTAGGGCTGTTGCTGATTAAAATTTTCGTGTTCGATTAATCGAAATTATTTTTACATTTGATTAATTTCGATTAATTATAACGCACATACAGATCCAACTACATTGGCCTATACACATACAGCACAGCAATGAAGTAATAAAATGAACTAGGATCACACAAATCCAGCACGTTATTAATCTCACGTGCCCCACTCAATATGGCCGCCGCTTGAGTGGGGCAACTCAGAATAATAACGTGCTAGATTAGTGCGATCCTAGTTCATTTTATTACTTCATTGCTGTGCTGTATGTGTATAGGCCAATGCCTTGGCTGGCGCTCATGCAGAAAGATTCAAAAAAAATGTAATCGATCAAAAAGATTAACGATTAATCGAGAAATTAATCGTTAATTTGCACAGCCCTAGATGAAATATTTACCTTTATGCCTAAAAAGTCACGCAGGGCTATAAACAGATGCTTTTAGAATGGTTTTACGGAGGTAGTGTGTGAGTTACCACAATACACAGGCGTTACCTGTGCCAGCGGGATGTGGTGCCTTTCATTCCTAATGGCACTTCAATGCATTTTACTAACACACCTATGTTCCATGCACCACAATGCATGGTAAAATTACATCATCTCATGGTGCATTGACTTCAATTCAAATGAATGAGCTGTCTTAACGCAATGCAGGCTGACGTACAGAGTGCGAACCGTTTAGGGCACCACGACAGTGTGAACCCATCCTTAAAGGAATACGTTTGCCTATAGTGTTAACAGGGATTGATGGCCTGGGAATTATTGCTCTAACTCTGATGTTCGCAGTGATATGTAACATGTGTGGTGCAATCATCGTTTCTGTGCGAAGGCACACCCACGAGTGTTTGCATTTGTATATGTATGTACTGGGGGGCGGGAGACGTTGATTATTTTATTTTTATGGGGCTTACAAGCCCCCTATGTGAAAGCAAAGAGGATGCGGCAGGGCCTCTTTATGGAGACATCAGGGGTCTAATAGATCCCTAATGTTACCTATAGAGCCACCTATGGAGCAGCCTGAGAAATAAGTCTAAAACCGGAAGCCATTAGAAGTGTGCTGATCTACCTCCAATTGAAGTGCACAGACCCACTGTGCCGGTTCTGGGCCTGCACAGGGGACAGCGGAGCCTGAGATAGCCTGCAGTGGAGGGTGGGGGGGGGAACACACACTCCCCAGCTTCATATAAGCTAACAGGTGCCTCTAGCAGCCCAAACCCTTGTATGTGACAGCCAGGTGCTAGCTCTAAAAAATGATAAGAACCGCTTTAGGTTACCGCTGTTTATACATGTATTGCAGCCCTGAAGAAGTTAATTTGGTTAGTTGGAAAACGTTCCCATTTCAATCTGCAGATGCAACAATTTTTAAAATTTGTTAAAAGAGGTAAAATCGCACAGAATGAGTTTTGGTTGTGGTGAGATGCGCTCTATGCCTTGTTCATTTTACAGGGATGTAGACACTGCAGCTTTTCTCATTACAGCACTGAGATCACAATAAGTTGACATGGTAAAACCAACATCAACAGTAAGATAGAACTTTGATGGTTTTCCTGGTTTGAACCAAATACATTGACAATGGTAACTGATCAAAAATGTGATCAACTTAACAAAATACCCCAGAGTTGGGCAATAAGGAAGTATGGGAACTGCAATGACTGTAGTTACAAAGTTGGGATTTCAGGAAGTATGAGAACTGCAATGGTTGTAGTCACAGAGTTGGAATTTAAGGAGGATGAAAACAGCAATGGCTGTAGTCACAGAGTTGGGGTTTAAGGAAGTATTGAAAATACAATGGCTTTAATCACAAAGTTGGTATTTCAGGAAGTATGGAAACTGCAGTGGCAGTAGCCACAGAGTTGGGATTTTAAGGAAGTATGGAAACTTCAATGGTTTTAGTTCTTTCTATGGCAATGACTTGGAACAGTTATGGCTTTGCTCTTTCTAATCAGCATAATTGTCCTGCATCAGTGGTGTGGAAAGTTTTGACACCAAAAGACAGCCAGTCAACTAGGTTTTCTAGTGGAAGGGCAGTTACCAAGAGAGAGAACGGGGTGAAATATATCTGCAAGCACAGTAAAACAAAACCTTTTAAATTATTTTATCCAATTTGTCTCCTGTTGCTTCTTTTTTTCCTTGTGGATACAGCACTGTCTATTTTCATTTACCGTTCTGTTATTTTAACGATTATTTTGTTAGAAATAGCAATATGAAATGATGACTCCTCTCTGACTGCAGAGAAATGTACATTACAGTCACCAAAGCAATAAAATTCCATTTCATGTCAAGAATTAATTTACGGATATTCCCAATGTACGGAAATTAGTGGGCATATGGTGACAGCAAAACTGACATATGGCCATTGTTATTTAGTTTTATTGCATTAAAATAATATAATTTAAAAGTTATTGGTGCATGTGAGCAAAACATATGTGCTGCAATTAGCGGCAGCGCTCGTTAGAGGACTTTTGTATATGTTTGTCATGACTTTCTTATGTCTGCAGAGAACTCGACTTCCTGCTAATTTTACTTTTGGCTCAATTGGAGCTGATTGCCATTCATGGGGAAATGATTATAAAAGTGTGATATCTTTAATATGTTGTGTGCTTTCTTCATAGCTTGTTTCATTTATTTCAACCACTTTCTAATCTCCATTGAATGTTCAGTTAAAGTGTATGTCAGAGCAAAAATAAAATAATATTCAATAGATGCCCACCCCAGGGATCACAACCTGAAAAAAGTATTCAGGGGGAGGAGTGCAACCCCCCCCCCCCCCCTTGAAATGATGGCAGATAGCAAAGAAGCTATTGCTTCTATTGCTGTCTGCTGTTTTTTTTTAGTATTCTGACAGCTGCTGAGCTCAGAATAAAAAAAAAAAAGCATAGGAATGAATAGCTGGATTGCTATTGGCTATTTACATTTGCAATAGTCAATAGCAAGCTGCCTATTGCACCCACCCTCCTGCTGCTGTCAATCAGCAGAGCAAGGACCTGATGGAGAACTTCAGGTCCAACTCTGCTGATTGACAGCAGCAGTGGGTGGGTGCAATAGCTAGTCTGCTATTGGCTATTGCAAATTCAAATAGCCAATAGCAATCTAGCTATTTATTTCTATGCTGTCTTTTTTTCTTCACTCTGACGGCCGCCCCGATATCAGAGTACAAAAAAAACATACAGCGGTGAAAGTTTGTCTCTGCTAGATCGAGCAGAGTAAACCTTTCCGGGAGAAATTGTTTCTCTCCTGGGCTGACGGAATCCGCTAATAGAGGGAGACTCCCGGAGCGTCCGGGAGAGTCGGGATCTCTGACACCCCTTTAAAAATGCTGCAAGTACAAAAAAGAAAAGTCTGATATGCCAGAAATCATGTGACCTCCTAACTTCCTGTTTGGACTGGCAACACAATGCCTTTGCTATACTGAAATCGTAGGCAGCTTTGTCATCCTTGCCTAAGATAGAACTCCCTTAATAGACTATAGAACCTCCAGTCCTTGCCCCTTTCTGTCCCTCTCCACATGAATACTCAAGGCAGCAAAACAATACTTCTTTCTTGAGTCCCAAGAGCCCACCCCTCACAATGTTTGTAAGAAAAAGGTTATTGGAAGATGTAGTTCTGGGGTCATTTAGACCCCCGTGCTGAGAAGCTGTCTCTTTAAGAATTTTACAAGCCTGGTGATGATGTCACAGGGAGTGACAAAAGCTAATTTTCACTACAGGAACAATATAAATGAAAGTAAAAATGCTGGGATCAAAAAAGACACGTTCCTTGTTAGGGTTTACATACACTTTAAAGGAGGAGTATGAGGTGAGTGATTTCCACGCATCCTCATAGTTAGAGCCGACCTGTGACAAAGAAGCTGTCACAGGTCGGCTCTATCGATCGGGAGTGTGCAGAAACATGCCGCCGATCTGCTCACTTCCCGATCATCTTCTGTCCTTAAGCCCAACTTCAGCCAAACTTTGAAGAAAGATTTCCCGGCATTTCATTTGGTGATCCTACATGGCCTGTGTAGATGCAAATAGCGCTCAACGGAATATTTCTTTAACTTGCACAAAATATTATTTTGCAGATGACAACGAATGCCAAAACGCCACCTACATCTGCGGAGACAACGCCAACTGCACGAACACCAATGGAAGCTATTACTGCTTGTGTGTCCCGGGCTATGTTTCAAGCGGCCTTGAGAGATTTATGACCAACGATGGGACGTACTGCCAGGGTAAGTGGCTTTGCATGGCTCATAATTTACCTGCACGCTTGTCCTCTCTAATCCATATTCCAGCCAATCAATTATTCATCTGAGTTATTATGATTATTAATATTGTCTGTTCCGGTTTTATGTTTGCACTCCGGGAACAAATAGACGCAGGGGATCTATTACTCAAACTGTGCAATCCCTGTTATGGCGTTAACCACCATTCTCCTTTAACTATAAAAAAACACCTAAATGCAGCAAACACCAAAATCCATGGTCACATGATGTTTAGGTCCCCTGCGCCCAGAAACAGCACCAGCGAGGAACACAGACAGCGGACGGAGGTGAGTATAAAATGCTTCAGAAGGTTAGTAAAAAGTTGAATGACTGTGAGGGGGTAGTGGGGTGGGATAGGAGGTGGGTTACATTTTGGCTAGAGATTGGCTTTAAAGCCGTACTCAGGCCAAAGGGCTAATTGTACAGATCAAATGCAGATAAAGGAGCTGTTTTACGTGCTGACGGATCTGTAATACTGATAAGCTAGTTTTGTGATCCAGGAACCCCTGCCAGACAGCAGAGCCTGGTCCTGCACCTCCAATGAAACATCAGCACACCTTGGCTGAGAACACACCCACTGGCTGCTGATTGGGCAATGGTGGAACATCCATATAGTGATAAGTCAATGATCTGTTCTCTCTTCCTGTCAGCAGGTTTACTTTTAGCACATGTGCACTGCAGCAGATCCTCATTCACTCGTAGTGCTACCAACCTTCTTCTAGTCTGGTGCTGCTATACAGGGGATTGTGAACACTGATATTGAAACAAATTTTAAAGCTGAGCTCCAGGCACAAAAAATGTCATTTAAATGCATTCCTCAATAGCCACAATGAATATATAGCTACTCTGTGTGCACCAAATGCCTTCAAACTAAGATATTACCTTGTGAAAGTAGCAGCCACATTATCACTGTGCTGTACATGGCCTGTTCAGAGAGCAAAGCTAAGGGAGGGCTCCACCTACTACAAGGCTGCCTG
>NW_017306686.1:1140463-1142996 GCF_000935625.1 Nanorana parkeri | reverse complement strand
ATTCGGAAATGCAGTTCCCGAATGTAATGTAATATATGTATATGGCTCCCAGACCCGAATGACATTCAAGAGCTCCCGAATGCAATTTCGGATCTTGAATGCCATTTGGGTCTAGGAGCCTCAGCTTTAGTATTATATGTATACCCTGTATATGTCTCCCATGTTGCCGTAACGAAAATTTGTGCTCAGACCCATTTGGATGCATTAAACCGAAAAACACAGCTCATTGGCCAGAAAAGTCACATGTCCGATTCAGTTTAGTTTTAGAACGAAATTCGGACAGGACACGAAATTCGGAAACGGAAATTTGGATTCAGACACATTGAGTTGCATTGGAATGTGTCCGAATGTCTGAATTTCGGAAAATGTGTCAGAATTTTGATTCGGAACGAAACGAATAGCACACTAATAGTCCAATTGAAGGTGACCATGTGCTTTGAGTTCACTCAGCTCTATGAACATGTACTGTCAACCACAACTCAACGTCTGAACAATGTAACATCACCATTGCTTGCTGGGAGCAATGCATGATGGGATATGCAGTCTTGAGAAAAGGAGATTGCATCACATCAAGCAGCAAGAAAGAGACACAAAGCACACTGGGAATTCAGGAAGTTGTTGGAAGTGATGGGCAGATAGAAGGCAGCACTCACTACATAAAAAGGATTTTTTCAAGTAAGCTTTGATTTTATGATCAAAAACAACTCTAATATGTATTCCTATTACAATGCTGATGTCATCACAAGAGAGGAGACTTTACAACTCCTTTAAATCTGAAAAAAAACCTTTCATATTCTTTTAGGTTTTCCTTTATACAGACTGAGTCGTAACTTAGATTTATCAGCCTTGTGATATATTCCAGGAAAGCTCTCTATTGTGGTGTCTGTAGTGTCTTTGATAAACCCTGCTGCCTTTAGCATTAATGCCGCTGCAGAATTACATGTGAAAAGCGTTAGCAGCTGACACCGTCGTATATTGCCAGGTTTTTGGGGTTTTTTTCTACCGTTTTACAGTTGATGCCTTTGAAGCGTGAATTATCAGGCCATCTGGAATGCATATGGTATTCTTATTACATGATATGCTATATTTTGCTAATGTGCTAAGACTGCTGTCTCAGAGTGTTGGCATGTTGATCTCCAGCTAACGCATTTCACATCAAAAGGAGACTAAGCTACATATTTTATAAAACCGATACTTTATTCAATAATTCAGACATTAATAGCACCTACGGATACCCCCCGTGGTCAGAACATTGTTATTTGGACATTTTATTTAATAGGCCTGCAAAAAAATTAAATGATAACATTAAAAAAATATATATTTTAAAATTAGAAATTCAGAGACTGAAAAAACTTACTCGGCAGCAAGGAAATAAGAAAAAAAAAACAACCTATGACACATAAGAGAATGGTTCCTGTAATTGTGTAGGATGTCTTTATAGATGCTGTTTGATGTGATTTTATGTCACATGGGTCCAGGTACAAGTTTAATCAAAATCCAATATGTTGCTGGAAGGCTAGGCACGAATTCCAGGACAGCTAATATAGAGGTATTTTAAACATCTAGGACGACAATAAAGCTTTGCAATATATAGTAATTGCAGGATATTGTCTCAGCTAAGCTTCGCACGCCCTCATTTATCCACAACGCTTTCTGCATTGTGTTGTGTATTGTTTTTCTGTTCTTTGTGTACTTCTCTCCTGCAAAATAAGTCCGGGTTTTACCTCACATATCATTTTGAGTGGACAATAACTGAACAAAGGGCACAATGTTCTCCTATTCCCATCCCTTATGTCTTCATCAATTCTGGATAAAAGTCAGATTAACCCTGTTGCGACCAGAGGACATTGATGACTAAATTCCCGGGCCAAATTTAAAGCTTGAGTTGGCTAACAATAACTCCATTACTGGCCTATCATTTGGCATATTAAAATATTTTTATATTGTTTTAAGGGCCAGTCTTTTCATAAAAACATGGTTTATTTTTATTTTTTTTCTTATTAAAGGCCAACACATGCACCAAATTTATTACATAGTTACATAGTTAGTCAGGTTGAAAAGAGACACAACTCCATCAAGTTCAACCTATATTATTATTAATAATTCTGTAATTGTATTGGACAGTTACAGTATTAAACAGATTAACTCTGCCACCTTCTGGCATTTGCAGTCATCTACAGGCTGAAGGATTATTCTCTCAAATAATGTTCCAGCCTCCATGTGATCTCTATGTCATATCTGACATGCTGTGTTCTAATTCATCCCAATCCACATTCCAATTCAATGTTCATTAGGTTTGAAGTCAGAGCTCTGTGCACTGACCATCACACCTCTACAGGCTTGTTGGACGTCCCATTCCAAAACCATGGAGTTGCCCCGTTCCCTTTGCCGCTATACCAACCACCATTCTTCTAGAAAGGCTTTCCACAAGATTTTGTAAGGTATCTGTAGGAAATTATGTCCATGTGTGAGGTCATGTGCTCAGGGCCAGATTTACTCTCCCTGCCGCCCCAAGGCCAGGTTCCACAATGCA
>NW_017306686.1:1133663-1140453 GCF_000935625.1 Nanorana parkeri | reverse complement strand
CCCCATCAACGGAGAATGGCAACCGGATGGCAGGGGCGGCAGGGTTAGTTTTTTTTTTTATTGTTTCTTTTTTTGTGTGTTTACTTTTTTATCACTGGGAGTCATGTCTGTGAATGTCAGACTCTTGCAGTGCCTAATGGGATTTGTAGTTGCACCACAGCTAGAGGGCCAGCATTTGCCTATCCCTGTTGTAGACCATATAGTGCAGGGGTAGGCAACTTTGGCACTCCAGCTGTTGTGGAACCACAAGTTCCATGAGGCATTACAAGACTCTGACAGCCACAGGCATGACTCCCAGAAGCAGAGGCATGAAGGGGGTTGTTGCTTAACCACAGCTGGAGTGCCAAGGTTGTCTACCCCTGATATGGTGTATCCACTGCAGGGCCGTCCCTAATGAGGCAGCCTGAGACTGGGTCACAGTTATTGACCATGGTTGTTCCACATTGTAAAGTGACGTTTCAGAACCGCATGGTCCCTTCTTCAGGCCTGAAGAAGGGACCACGCAGTTCCGAAATGTTGCTTTACAATGTGACACAACAATGGTCAATAAATATTGACTGAGAATCAAGTTGGAGTGCGGGGTGAATTTCTATTAATTGTTCATTGATCTGCTGAGGCATCTGCAGTCACTTCGACACCCACCTCATCTTTGAGGGTTCAATACAGTCAGGAGTGCGATGGGACTTATTGAATGTTTAAGGACCAGCTTTTAGCAACCTGGAATGCCCTGGCTGGCATCCCGTCCAGTTCTGGGCTACCACGTTACTAGTGGGACACGTAGTGATACCTATCCCTCGCCCTTTCCTTTGCCGGCAGGGTCCTTTACGTCCATCTTGTACTCACATGCCCCCACCCGGAAACCAGAGGGTCCATTTTACACACAACCCACCAATGACTGCCCCCCCTCCCCCTGGGCACCACCTCAGGTGGCAAAAACGCTAGGGACACCACTGATCTACTGTAATACATCATTACAATCTTTACTGCACAAAACAAAAAGACAGATATTCGGTACATTTCCCAGATTTTATTGCCAGAGACATTTCCAGGAATAAAACTTTTAAGGGATCAATCTTGAAAAAACGTAGTATTCTCCTGGAAATAATTGATCGCTTGCCGTTCTGCCTATCGTATTCCCAACGTACGCTCCTGGCTTGAGAGTTGTCATTTCACGTTTTATGAAAACGGCCCCTGATACCACTCTCACTGCTTATTTTTATGCATCCCTCTACATGATATCATTTGAATTGCCAAGAAAAGGAGTTAGTTCTGTGCCCGTACTTAACTCATAAAAAACAAAAAAATTAACCAGACTGTTATTTTTATTCCTCGGCTGTTTTAATGCAGTATGGCTGGAAAATTTGAATAAATAGGTCGTGTTAATGTCGTTTGCCGGTAAAGCTGAGCTTATTGTAATTCTATGTGACTCACTGTATACACTACTTCCTGACAGAGGAAGTCCCCAAATTACTGACATTCCTTCAGCCGAACCTAAAAATATTCCTGTCTTAATTTCGCCACCGGTTTAGTCTAAACAAGTCTAAACCTGTAACGTTATTTGTAAATGTTTGAATAAAATGTAACATATACAGTATGGTGATATACATAATGACTGTATACAGTCTCACATACAAACAGGCCACTGAAAGGGTTAACTAACAGGCATATGCTTGTATTCACGCTTGACAGAGCCGGTTCTATGTTTCATAAATTAAATGACATGAGATCTGTTTGTGTACCATTACACCTATATTCATATATGGACTGTAACCATTGCAAGCAAATGCAAATAATGAAGCTTTGTAATCACTAAAGTGATATTAAAGCCAAAATGTATTTAAGCTATTTTAAATGCTGATTACAACGGATGCTGCTTCTTGATGTTTAAAAGTTTGTTTCCTGCGGAATCAGCTGGTCTCCTGAGCACTGGTCCTGATATCCTGTTTTAAGGTGGTTCCTTTCCCTTATAGGGTCCTATGGAGTCACCCTTGTGTGTGTTAGTAAGCTGTGTGTCTCCACAAACACACAGACACAGCAAGGCAATCCACTCCAGTGCTCCCTGCACCTTTTTCTCCAAGCTAGTAGATGCACAGGTGCTGGAGACTTCTCTGTTCCTTGTGACCTTGTACTGGACAGGAAGTTCAGGGAATTGGAGATGTTGGCAAACATGATGACTGTAAGTGCTTGGGCAAAAATGTAGAGAAATATTTTGCTGGGCAATGTATAATATATTGGTTCTGGATTCATTACTGCAAAAAAGTTTGAGCATTTAATACTACTCCAAAGGGTCATCTGTAAAGTAAGACCAGCCTGTGAAAAAGGATAATCTATACTATGCAATAATAATAATAATAATTATTATTATTCAGGATTTATATAGCGCAACAGTTTCCACAGCGCTTTACAAAATAGAGGTAGACATTACAATTATAATACAATTTCAGTACTGGAGGGTTATCTAGAGCTTCTATCTAGAGCTAACAATATAGTAATAGGTGTAAGTGATACAAAAGGTAATAATCGTATGGGATGAGTTAATGGAAAGGATGGGCAAGGCGGGATAGGCTTCCCTGAAGAGATGAGTTTTCAAGGATTGCCTAAAGGTGGACAGAGTAGGAGATAAGCGAACAGATTGGGGTAAGGAGTTCCTTAAACGAGCACTTAAAGGAGATCTATGAGGTGAGTGATTTCCACTCATCCTCCTAGTTAGCGCCGACCTGTGACAAAGAAGCTGTCACAGGTCGGCTCTATCGATTGGAAAGTGAGCAGAAACATGATACGGTCACTTCCCGATCGTCTGTCAGTCACCGCTCCCTGCAGCGATTCCCCCCTCCCCTCTCCGATCCTCCAGTGCTGAGTGGAGGAACGAACGGGGGAGGGGGGGGGCACAGCTGGCTCTGGGTGGATCTCACGCAGTTGGGTGGATCTTGACAATATTGTTGGGATCCGTCCCGGCTTCAGCGCTCTCAGTATATCGCGGGGCAATAGCCTGCAATATACTGAGCTTTGGGTCATGGGAGGACACTAGTATATGTCCTCCCGTGACCCTAAAGAGAACTATGGGGAAAACACTTACCAGGTAGTTCTCTTTTAACCCTTGCAGTGCGGGTCAGTAGCCCCACTGCAAGGGTTAAAGGGGTTCTAAACCCTCCGGTTTTTGCCTATATCTACTGCTAGCCTATAGCACGCAGTAGATATAGGCAAGAAGTTTTAAAAAAACCCCCGCTATAACAGAGGTTTAAACTTACCTCGTTATCGCTGCGCGCTCCCACGCCGAGAATCAGGAACTGCTAGTGCGGCCACAAAGGGTCTTGGGGCGGGCGCAGTTCCGATTCTCGGCCGGGAGACGAGCGGAGACGCAAGTTAAGTCTATGGACGCGTGCATCCGCATGCAGACACCGCTGGATCGGAGGGACAGAGCAGTCAGTGCTGGATCGGAGAGCCGCCGCACCGCTGGAGGGACAGATGAAAACATCAGGAAAGTAGAAGATCGGAATAAGATTTAAGGTAAGTGCTAACATTAACATGGGGGGTGGGGGGGGAAATGTTTTTTTTTAACTTTAATGTCATTTTAAGAAAAAAATGCCCCCCTAGTTCTGCTTTAAAGATACGGGCTATCAGAAGGGTAGGTATACATGCTCTTCTTCTACAGGCTGGGCCTACTTTACAAGTGACTCCGCGTTGACAGCAGTAGAGAAAAATCAGGTCTCCTGCCTGGCCAGACATTGCTGTGCTGTGTGGTAAAGCTTTGTATATCTCAGGACTGGATGGGTAGAAATACAACTCCTTTGGCAGGTAAATCAGCTCCCGTATGTGTATTTCATCTATGTACGTGGCTCTGTGCATGGAGTTCGGCTTTAAGCTTACAAAGTACATTAGCAACCCACAAAACATGATACCCGCTATAAACTTAGCAAAACAAGTGCCATTTTTGTCAGCCAGCTTTACAGAAATAAATCTTCGCTATGTATTAAACTCATAAATACGATCTATCTTCCTAATTCTCCTGCCTCCTTGTTTACGACTGATCCGCCAGCCAAATATACAACTAAACGGCGTTAACAGTATGTGGCAGTTCATTTGAAAAACTCCCTACTTAGCCTAAGTTATGGATTTTCATAATTCTAATTACAAACATGACTAAGTAGAGACATTTTGGGGTAATTTATGAGAGCAGAATATTAGTTTTCTGCATCTGAACACAGAGATATCTAAATATGTTTCACTGTCTTCCTTATCCAATTGAAACAGGAATTTCTGATGTGGGAAATAATTATACTTTTCTTTTTTTTTTAATATATAATCTATATCTCACTGACACAAAATTATTGTGCGAAGAATGTTTCTTTTTTTAAATATATTAAATTGCAATTTTGGGTCTTTGCCATCGGAAGCTTAGTAACAAGGAGAAAAAGTTTACATTCTGTAAGTATGTCATTAAACTGCGATTTGACATGGTGTTTGCAGATATAGATGAATGCCGTGAAAACAAGTGTGGCGACCACGCGCGGTGCGAGAATGCCGCCGGAGGGTTCAACTGCTCGTGCCTTGAAGGTTATCAGTCGTCCTCAGCAAGCCGCTACTTTAAGCCGGGCGACGGGACTTACTGTCAAGGTAAGTTGCCGCGCCATTAATACGCCTTTTTGTGTTGCTTAATTACAATGGTTATACAAAAGAAGAGATTTTCCCTCCAGGTTACATTCAGTATAATTACATTTATTAAAAATATAATGGATGACAAAAAGGTATTATTGCAGTTTCCAATATAGTTTTAATTACTTTCAACTTTTTTTTTTTCTGGAAAGAAATGGGGAATGTGCTTTTAAAATAAAAAAAATTGTATAACGTAAGTTACGATTAGAACACTGAGAAGGTTTTTTATTGTTGTGAGTGTCCCTGCTGGGTACATTCAGCCTCCTCCACCCCTCCTGGTGCCCACTGTCACCTCTACTTGTCCTGGTGCCCACTGTCACCTAGTCACCAACCTCTTGTGGCCGTAGTTCTCTTTAGGGTCACGGGAGAACATTTACTAATGTCCTCCTGTGACCCGAAACTCAGCATATAGCATGCTATTGCCAGCTATATGCTGACAGCGTAGAACCACACTGCGGCCGGGAAAGATCCCAACAATATCGCCACCTGATTGACAGCTTGCTCTGTCTCTCTAGAGGCAGAGCCAGCTATGCCCACCCCCTTTCCCTGTCTATCCCTCCGGTCAGCACTGGAGCAACAGAGAAGGGAGGAGGGAATCCGTGCGGGAAGCAGTGACTGACAGTCGCCACTCTCTGCAGGGAGAAGATCAGGAAATGAGTGATCAGCGGTATGTGATTGTTCAGTTCTCGATCAATAGAGCCGACGCGTGACAGCTTCAGTGTCACACGTCAGCTCTAATTATAAGGATGAGTGTATTTCACTCAGTTGTTCTTTAAAGGGACACTAAACTCAGGAGTTAAACCTTAAAAATACATTCAAGTACCATAACTATGAACAACAATGTATCTTAGTTGTGTATCACTCGGCTTTAGATGCTCAAATCATCTCTGAATTGGTGCTGACTAGGGCACTAATACCAGTTTTTTGGTATTGAATACGAGTACTGATATGCCGATACCGAATACCGATACTAGTATCGGTATCGGTGCATCCCTAGTGCTAACACTGTCATTCCTTCTGGAGGGTGACTACTTTTGTTCCCCATGGTCCCTGTGTGTGTTGTAAAGTAGTCACCGCTCCAAGCTCTGTCCCATAATGATTGAATATTGGTCTAGCGCTATGGGTCTCCCGGTGTATATTAAAGATGTATATTTTAATATACACCGGGAGACCCATAGCGCTAGACCATTATTCAATCAACCTTTGTGGCTTACCCAGCCAAAGTTTTAGCAGCTTGTGGCTAATCCGGTTCTTTCTCTTTATTGTTAGTTCGTTCTATAGCGCAGAACACTCATTTTTTTCATCTGTCCCATAATGGACTACAATCTCGATACAAATATCACAGGAGCGAGAATAGAGCGGTGACTACTTTACAACACACACAGGGACCATGGGGAAGAAAAGTAGCCACCCTCCAGAAGGAAGGACAGTGTCATCACCAACTCAGAGATGATTTGAGGATCTACAGCCGAGTGATACACAAAGAAGATTTTTGCTGATAGTTAAGGTACTTGAATGCATTTTAAAGGTATAACTCCGGAGTTTAGTGTCACTTTCAGTTTTTTTCAATTCTTCTGTTTGATGCTTTAATACTTAGGAGTCGCTGACTTAGAACAAGCATGTAGGTGGTCACAAATTCAGATCTCCATACCTGTTCTGGGTCAGTGACTTACAGAAATATGGGCTTACTGGAAGTTACCTGCCAACTTTAATAGGTAGGTTTCCATACTTATACCTTTTATTAGATTTTTTTACACCCATACTTATAATTTTTTAATTATTTTATTAGATTTTTTTACAACTATACTAATACCTTGGTAAACTGACAAAGGGGTCCTAAGGGAAGACTTTGCTATTGACAGTATTGTTAAAATTCTAGTTACATAATCCCAACACACTTCATAACTTACCGAACTATTAATATATTTGTTTTCTTCACTGCTCTCACTGCTTATGAGTTTCAGTAGCGTTACAGGCAACAATTAAATTAATTCTAGCAATGACACAGAAAGTTCTGTTTTAGCGATTCTGCTACAGCGTCAGAATTATCCATGTGACATGAGCCTAAGGACCTAATTCCTGTTTATGAAAGAAAGTTTAAATAAAACGTATAAATAATGCCAAAAATATAATATAT
>NW_017306686.1:1063059-1133630 GCF_000935625.1 Nanorana parkeri | reverse complement strand
AATAACATTTTCCAACATAGACCCTGTGTGACTATATTTAATATTATTTACATTTTAATAGTATTGCTGAAACAATAAAAGTAAATAACAGTATGCAACTAGAAGGAACAAATCCATTGAGTTGCTACCAATCAGAACATTCTAATTATCTTTTATTTTTATCTTTTTATTTATTATTTTAATGTTTTAAATAAAGCTGAGCTCTAGGCAAACAGCTACTGTAAATACACAGATGAAATAAATATATTTTACTTGCCAAAGGATTTGTACCTCTATCCATCCATTTCTAATATCCACACAGTCCTGCGAGTTTGTACAGTCATCCTGGAGACCTGACTTTCCTATACTGCAGCTAAGTAGTACAGCTATGTCTGGTTCCCACCCCTGGGTTGTGACTGGACAGTACAAGGAAAGCAACTGGCTGATTGGCTATCTGCTCTGCTCTCTCCTACTATCATTATGTCCACAGGAACACTGCAGCACAACTGTTTGACTATTTGTGCTGCTTCTCCCTCTACCAGGATGAGCTCTGCTGTATTGGGGATTGTAATAGGCTGATGCGCCTTATAATTATTTTAATGAACACACTTGCATGAATTGGTGTTGATTTTTATGTGCCTGGAAATTAGCTCATAAAATGAAAGCCAACCCTTCTCTTTTTTCCTTTGTTTCGGTGTTTACATAAAAGCTCTTCGGAGCCTTGTAGATTTTATCCTACCAAGGAAGGCTTCCAAAGCACAAAATGGCACCCAGGACCTCACTTAGCTAGACATGGTTGAGCGTATCTGCAGGCATGCCTGTGACTTGGCGAGCGGCCAGCGCATCTCCTCCGAGATTGTCTTGACATTATTCCGGAAGGCCCTCTTCAGTGTAAACATGATTTGGACAGCGTAGAGCGAAAAAAGATGACAGCAGAGTTCACGTGGGCCCCGGAGAATGGTCCAGGGAAAAAAGAATCAAAAAGACGCTGGTGAAGTGCCAACAAGGGCTCCGTTCAGTGCAGAGTTGACTCCCCAGACAATGGAGCCCATCTGTAAAGGAAGCAACACATGGCGGTGTTGCCTTCAGTGACCAATCAGTCATTAGCCTTTATTTACTAAGTTTAACAATTAACTTTGCCAGGCAATGGTGACAAATCCAGCGCTCCCGGTTGCCGGCAGGCAACAGGTTTTATTTAGTCAGTTACTTTAAAGCTGCAATCCATTTATATTTAAAGACTCAAATGAATGCAGCTCTCTTATCATTAGTACATCATTGTTTTTACTTCAGGCAGTGTATGTACCTGCAGGTATCTTCCTTTTGCAATACACTGTGTAGCAGATCACTGACAGGGGGAGGGAGAAGCACCACAAGGAAGCACTCAGGTGGGCTGAATGGCAAGGAGCATGCTGGCAGGAGGAGAGAGACAGAGAAAAGAGCTCATCCATTTATTGTCTGTGAAGGTTCTCATTCATCCAGGTCATGGTATATCTGTAAGAAATAAGTCAAGGCAACTGGACTTGCTGTATTTTTTCTTGAAGACATTTCACTGATCATCCAACTAGCTTTCTCAATTCAGAATGACTTGTACAAAAATTATCTGGGAATAAATATGGTGAATTCCGCTCCAATCCACATAATCTGTTAGTCGCAACCAGGTGCTGATTGCATTTGCATCACTGGAGCTAGGAGGTGTTATTAACCTGCCCAGATATAGGTGTTAAAACAGCATTGTATGTGGCAGATGCAATGAACACCTGGTTGTGACTAACAGATTGGAGCAACATTCACCACATTTATTCCCAGATAATTTTTGTACAAGTCATTCTGAATTGAGAAAGCTGGTCGGATGTCCAGTGAACCGTCTTCAAGAAAAATACAGCAAGCCTTGACTTATTTTTTACAGATATCATCCATTTATTGTTGTCTAGTGAAAGTGAAACTGCAGCAGTGAAAGATGAGGTCAAGCCAAGCAGGGCTGTGCTGTGTGACAGAGCTGTGTAAACCTCAAAACCAGATGGAAATAGGCATTCAAATCCTTTGGTTGGTTAAACAGCTTTAAACAGATTTCTTCTCTGGATTGTAAAAAGTTAACCCCTTGCAGTGGGGCTATCCCCGCACTTCAAGGGTTAACTGCTCGTTTTGGTCTAGAGGGCTCAACCAAAAAAATATATATACTCTCCTGACTCCCGCTCCTGCCTGGCTGTTAGCCTGGTCCCTGCAAGCTCTTCTCCCTTGGACTCTGGTGGTCTAAGCCCTGCTGATGTCATCATTTCGAATGCAGTCTGTTCACCTGCATTAGATGTGCATAAGGCCACGTTCTTACCGGGGCGGTTCGGCCGCGCGGATCCGCTGACATGAACGATCCCATACATTGCTATGGGGACCGTTCATGCAACTGCACGGCTCCACTCTGATCAGTGCGGTTTCCAAACTGCGTTCAATGGAACTGCGCTGTTCAGCGTGGTTTGGGGCATTTTTAATTGCGTTTCTGTTCTGAAACGCAATTAAAAACACCCAAAACCGCCCCTTTGAAATGCCTGCGGAAACCATGCAGATCCGCAACTGCTTTTGTGTGAACGGAGCATTAGACGTGAGGACGCCAAGAGGCATTCCACAGCCAGAGTGGAGGGGTAGAGAGGTGAGTGCTGACAGGCACAGAGCCGAGCAGTTAACCCTTGCAGTCCTGGGGTACCCTCACTGTAAGAGTTAAAATTTTGCATACCTGGAGTTCTTCTTTAAAGTTTATGTAAAGGCAAGATGAGAAGGTAAATCCTATTGGGACAATGTTTTAGTGCTTACTGTGTAAGACTGAGATCCACTTAAATTTGGGGGAGATTTTATTCACTTCCTGATGTGTCTGCAAGACAGAAAGTGAAGGGAAATCTCCCTAGCAGGGCACAGATAGCAAAAAATAACCTGAAAGGGGTTTTATCCCTTCCTATGCTATCGAAATCTAAAAAAAAACAAGTTTGGGCTATACATATGCTTTAATGGCAGCTTGCCTTTAGTCTTCTGTTCACTTGCAATCATAGTAGCTTTTAAAAGCTTAGTGCTATGCTCAGGTATTGAATATGGGCCAGCATAGAAAGTCAGCTCAACCACGATACCTATTTTGAGCTGACAACCCTCTGCACTTCGGGACCGCTGTTTGTCCCAGTCCCACCAACATTGCCAATTGTTATGTTTGTCAAGATAACCTCAGCGAAGTGATACAAATGTTCTATTATCACACGGCAACTTAGAGTAATGTTGACGTTACCGTCATGTTTTGTACATCAGCTAAAAGGACCGCGCTTATTGTTCTTTTGAGGGAATTACATTCATCTGCTTATCGCCTGCGCACCCATAAACGCACATTCATTGCAGCTATTATTTGCTGCAAGCCAGTATAACAAGTCAGCCTCTTGAATGGAACGATAATGACAATCACAGATGTACATTGTGTATATTCCTTTCTCTCTTTTTTCTTTTGTGCAGAGAACCTAAAGATGAAATGCCATTTGGATGATCGCTGCATATCAGCAAACATTAATCAGACAATTATCAAGGTAAGTGGTTTTGGAGAGTCTTGTCTTTCCTTCGCCTTATGTGTTATCGCCATTTCAAAATAAGAAGCCATATGCTGGGAGACGACGCAATGGTTATATTGTTTCATTGTTTCAATTACAAGGAAAGCAAGATTGAGCTCTATGGACTTGGTGGTGATGGTGTCTTTTCAGCTAGACTATGTAAAAAACAAAAGGATATTTTCCTGTTCATAGGCATGGCCTTTTTTAATGCATATTAAAGATCAGATTCACTTTTATAACCTTGTGCGATAGTAAGTCATCTTTTTTCGCTTTGCTTTTTTTAAAATGACCCAGCTTTATTTAATAAAGACCTAATCATAACAAAATGACAGAGTATCTTTAAAATGACACTAAACTCAGGAGTTAAATCTTACAAATGCATTCAAGAACCTTAACTATTAACAACAATGTATCTTATTTGGGTATCACTCGGCTGTAGATCCTCAAATCATCTCTGAATTGGTGCTGACACTATCCTTCCTTCTGGAGGTGGCTACTTTTGTTCCTCATGGTCCCTATGTGTGTGTTGTAAAGTAGTAGTCACTGCTCCAAACTCACTCCTGTGATGGACTACAATCTCAATACAAATGATGAAACTAAACCTGAGCTTGTAGTCCATCCCGGGAGTGAGATTGGAGTGGTGACTACTTTACAACACACACAGAGACCATGGGGAACAAAAGTAGCCACCCTCCAGAAGGAAGGGCAGTGTCAGCACCAATTCAGAGATGATTTGAGGATCTACAGCCGAGTGATACACAAAAAGGTGTTAACAGTTTGGGTACTTGAATGTATTTTTAAGATTTAACTCCTGAGTTTTGTGTCTATACCCGAACCTAGATAACCATGTTCCCTGGTGCGCAGTACCGTACTGCTCCATTCTTTTGCTTAATTTCGACTGACCTGATCATGCAGAAACAGGGATAACGTGATGTAAACGGACACATGTCCTTTTACATCCTATTCCCCATAGACCGCCATGGGGTCTGGTCATTTCACTATTTTCCTCCATTGCAAGATGGAGGAAAAAATTGGATAGATACGGAGGTCACAGCAGTGACATCCAATCTGTACTGCTGCATTCAGGGGGGGATCCATGCATGGATCCCCTCCTGATCAGTCCGGGCCTTACAGACCAGAGCAATTTTTGTTTCTGATCCTGAAATAACTTTCTTAAGATAACAAAGTAGTGAGTATATATTTTTAGTACAAACAAGGCTTTCTCCTGACAGTATTGTCTTGAAAACAAATTATTTTATTTTCTATGCAATCCATAGAGAAAAGTTGTAACAAAAGCACTTTTTTGTAATTTGACCAGTGTTAGTTTTAAAACAACAAGTACACCTTTTATTCTATAAGTTTCCCATGTGTAATGACACTAAGTGGAAGATTTATAAACGACAAGTCATCTGCACGTAATTCCTGCCACTAGATGGAGCCAAGAAGCATCGTAAATGCTGGTCCATCTCCACCTGGTGGCAGATGATTTCTAAATCATCCCCTCCAATGTTGTCTCTATACCAAAAAATAGCAAAGTTATTACAAATGATCGTTAAAAAATAAATAAATAAAACATTTTGAGTGTGCTTTTTTTTTAAATGTGTCATAAAAAATAAATAAATAACAAATTAATGAAAATTTCAAAAAATATTCAAGAAATATTGATTGTAATAAAATAAATCAGCAGAAAAATAATAACTAAGCAGAGAATATAGTTACTATGGGGTTACAAAGTTCCTTTAACTAACATCATATGCAGATCAGAGGTCACGCCTTTGATCTACTATGAATGATCCAGAGAAAATAAAATTAGGCAACAATAAAATTGCTACTTAGTAGCTTTTCTTGACACAGCAAAGGGTGTTCTGAGTATCAGTTTACACAGAAGCAGAAAAATCTGCTTCTGTGTAAATAAAGCAAGTCGCTGACGTCCAAATTACAGCCGGGCATTGCTGGTCAATGTGGCCAAAGAGCCCAAAGTATGTAGGTGATGTCCAAGGTCCATAACTGGTTACAGAGAATGGCCCTGAATTATTTACGCTTCTTTGCCCTTTATAATACTTCTTTACTTTATCACATCTTTTTTACTTTACTTTGCCATTAAGTATTATGGTTGTCGGGGATGACACAGGAAGCATCTCCATGTACAAAAATAATGGCTGCTGGAATCACCCTTAAATAAGAGTAACTGCCAATCATGTTACTCTTGTCTCAGCGCATGCTGACATACCATGTAGAGTACCCTGGGTGCTCTTTTATCCAAATTGTGAACAGCCCCTGTACTCAAGAGCTCAGGCTTGCCTCATGCAGCAACCAATGATCCATATCTAGAATGGATGGGCAATAGTGAGTTGCAAGAGGAGGTCGGCTACAAGAGATGATTGAGATTTTATAGAGTGTCCTGGCTTTTGGGGTTTCTTGAAGTTCTACAATGTTTTTTGAGTTTATGCGAGCACTGCTATGTGCCACCCTTCATGTCTGGTGACAGTTTAGAAGGCTTAAAGTAAGCACAGGTTTACAGGTACATTGGCGTACTTATATCATTTAGTTATTGGTCGAGAGGTTTTTTTTTAATTACTATAGGCATGCTCCAAAGGCTATAGATCTATTGCCTAATATGCTTCCACGACATGCATTCCACTGCTGTGAGCGGGCTGTTTTTAACATATTCATTCCCAGGGACATTACTAATATCTCAGAATGTCTACTTCCCTTTGTTTATTCTGGCAAATAACAAAAGAAGACAAGCTAATCTAATGTATAATATTATTCCCAGTGCGGAATTTTATTTAAACAAGATTTTCTTTATGCATACATTATACATTACTTGATCATAAGGCTATAGTCAGAGCTCATTTAAGGGCTAGAATCATGACTAGGGCTAGCGTTATAGCTAATGCTAGTGTTGGGGCCAGGGTTAGCATAAGAGCTAATGTAAAACTGGCCATACATACGCATTTAAACTTTCTATTACATTTTTTGTTTAAATCACAACACAAATATGTGGTTTTGAATCACACGGAGATGGGATAGAAATTGCCACAGCTGAGATATCTGATCGCTGTTGACAAAATTGCTATAGTATTTTCCCAGAGTTTAAATTGACTGAAAATTGGCATGCTTTAGGGCTGAGACTAGGATTCGAGCTGGGATTAGGGCTAGATCTAAGGTTATAACAATTGAGTAGTACAAACATGTATGACATTTTTGTACTTAGGACAAGCAAGAAAATAAAATGAGAGTTATATCTGAAGCAGAATTGACTGTCGAACTACACAGGCAAAGTTGAAGGAATTTTTTTTTTTTTTTTGCATGCGCAATAAACCTCAAGTGACACTCAGTCCAGAAGTTAAACCTTAAAAATGCATCCAGGTACCTTCACTATTAACCAAAATGTGTCTTATTTGTATATCACTCGGCTGTAGATCCTCAAATCATCTCTGAATTGGTACTGACACTGTTCTTCTTTCTGAAAGGTGGCTACTTTTGTTCCCCATGGTCCCTGTGTGTGTTGTAAAGTAAATTATACACCCCAAGCTCGCTCCCTTGATGGACTACAATTTCAATACAAAATAGTAAACTAAACATAAGTTTGTAGTCTATCACGGAAGTGAGCTTGGAGCGGTGACTACTTTACAATACACACAGGGACCATGGGGAACAGAAGTAGCCCCCTTCCAGAAGGAAGGACAGTGTCGGCACCAATTCAGAGATGATTTGAGGATCTACAGCCGAGTGATATACAAATAAGACACATTTTGGTTAATAGTGAAGGTACCTTGATGCATTTTTAAGGTTTAACTTCTGGGCTGAGTGTCACTTGAGGTTTATTGCGCATGCAAAAAAAAAATTCCTTCAACTTTGCCTGTGTAATTCGACAGGATCTACAGCTGAGTGATACACAAATAAACTACATTTTTGTTCATAGTTAAGGTACTTGAATGCATTTTTAGGATTCATCTCCTGCGTTTAGTGTCACTTTAAAGTAGACCATCCATGAAAAAGATTTACTTTAATCCCACCTCTCCCATTCAAACTAACCATGCAAATACAAATATATATGTGAATATTTATGGTATTATAAGTGCAAAAAACAAATGAATGTGACTGAAATAAACAAGTAAATAAATAAATAACAATCCTCTGTGAAATTCCAGCTTCTACTTTCATGTGAAGCCAATAATCCTAATCAAATGTGATCTTCACACACACTGTCTATGTATTTGGGGAGTGGGGAGTGGGGATGGGGCTGTTGGTAAAGAGGAGCTTCTATTGATTATGGAAGGCTTGCTTAATATAAAAATGCTTTTGAAAAGCCAAACTTATTGCACAAAAGGTTGTATTTTGTTTGTAAATACACAAAGCAGATAAAAAAAGGTAATAGCATTTGATTTTGCTGGACAAAAAGGGTTAAAGTCAATCATTATAGACAGCTGTACAAAATGCTCACAGCAGCGCTTCAAAAAAAACAAAACAAAACAAAACAAACCAAAAATGTTGCAGCTTCAGCACATTGTCCATAATGGGTTTGAAGGACACCTTCCTCTGTGCTAAGAGCGCTTTTAAAAACAGAGGCTGAACTCTGATCCACATTTTTCAAGAGCAGAGGTGTGCGTTTTTCTGCCAGCTACACGAAAATATTTTTATTAAAAGAACAAATGTTTTCCTGTAACAGGAATAAGGACACCTCAACAAGTTAATTGTGTTTCGGCCTTGTCCCTTGAGCACAGAGATTTCTCCAGAGTCTCAGAATATCTTGATGATATTATGTACTGTAGATGATAATATATTTAAAGTCTTTGCAATTTTACATTGAGGAACATTATTCTGAAAATGTTTGACTTTTTGTAGATGCAGCTTTTCACAGATTGGTGAACCTCTACCCATCTTTACTTCTGAGACACTCTGACTCTCTAAAGGTGCCCATACACTGCTCACACGATCCCGCGATCCCGCGATCGTACGAGAATCGAACAGTGTGAACTACTTTTCGTTTCTACTGTACGGTCGCACGTCTTTTGTCTAAGGAGCACGCTAGAAAACCAGCCGAAAATCGTACGATTTTCGGCTGGTTTGAAAGGTCCTCGGGAGACAAATGCCGAACGGGCCGGTGTGCGCACGCGCACACTGCCCGTTCAGCATTGCGGTCATCGGAAGCCCACCCCTCAGGGGGGCGGGCTTGCGATGATCGAGAGTATGATCTGCCTGTCCAAGATGGGCAGATCGAACGTTTTTTTAATTACTTTACAACCATGGCAAGACTAAGGTATTGCGATGGTTGTACAGTGTATGGCCACCTTTAAATGCTCTTTTTATACCCAATCATGTTACTGACCTGTTGCCAATTCACTTAATTAGTTCTTTCAGCTCTTCCTTGTTAGTACCACTTACTTTGCCAGCTTTTTGTTGCCCTGTCCCAACTTTTTGAAACGTGTTGCTGCCATCAATTTCAAAATTACCTTTTTCCTATAATGCTCCATTTTCTCATATATGTTTTCTTTTTTCTATTGTGAATAAAATCTGGGTTTATGAGCTTTGCAAATCATTTCATTCTGGTTTTATGTAGATTTTACACAGCTTTTTTTGGCATTGGGGTTGTATATAAAGCCTACAATATGGCTCCCAAAATAAAACAAACTTGTGAATAGTGATGAGCAAAAAGTATGACTGAAATGGGACGCTTAGCAAATCAGGCCCATTTGCCAAGAGCCACTTGCTGATTTGTCATCAGGGAAATCCATCTCTCAGTGAACCGTTAAAGGGGCCTTTGGAGTTCATATATGAACACCATTTATAGGTAGCATCTAATAATCTTGTATAGTATTTTGGTTGTTGACATCAAAGGGAATGGGACACCTGATCCATAATAATTATAATAATTATTATACAGGATTTATATAGCGCCAACAGTCTGTGCAGCGCATTACAATATAAGGAAGACATTACAATCACAATACAATTCAAGACAAGATGGTAATGAGCACCCCACCCCTGAGGGCTTACAATCTAAAAGGGAGGGACAAGTGATACATGAGGAGGTAGCTGTGTGGGGATTAATTGTTTGGGAACGTGATGGTTGAGTGGTTAGGTTGAGGTTGAATCCTCTGCATTCATTGCAACAAAATGAAAGGAGGATGCCCTTTAGGCCTCATTTACTTGCTCATGGGAGGTTAATATTGGGTGGGTAGCTTATACCTCTGGATAGAGCATTGGCTTCCCAAGTGAGGTCCAGTGAACCCCTTTACTGGTTCAATATGTGCTGTGCAAATTGTGATTATGTGCATAGTGGAGAGAACCTTATCTTTCCATATGACTCTTTCATATAAATGAGGCCAGCATTTTATTAGCAGCCTCTGTATGACTCACTAAACACAACCCAGCTCTGCTAGAAAAGTTTCATTTAGCAGCCTGTGTAATCTGATCTTTCCTTTTATTTAGGTTCCATTGAAAATAACCCTATGTGTCTCAATTAAATATATATTGAAATTTAATGGTATAAAAAGTTCTTAATGGGCCCCGTAGGAGTTGTTGATGGCACCCACTGCTATGTCACTCTTTCTCATCTTTGCCATTTAGGTCAACACTATCAAAGAGCCGATCGCTATTCTTAAAGAGATTCAGAAGAGCACGACAAAAGATATTCTACCTGTTGATATAATTTCCTATGTTGAAGTACTTGCAGCCTCCATGTCACAACTAAGCACATTAAATAAGACAGCGCTGAATGCAGAGACCTTGATGAATACCACCCTTACGGTATGTAATTTAAGTTTAATATAAGCTTTTAAGAGCATTCACAACGGAGGTCCACTGATTAGATAGTTTGTGCAAAGTCTACCAGATAACTAAAGATAATAACACCAAGCACCCGTAACATTAAGACCACCTGCCTAATATTGAGTAGGTCCCCCTTTTGCCACCAAAACAGCCCTGACCCATCGAAGCATGGACTCCACTAAACCTCTGAAGGTATGCAGATCTTTCAAGTCCTGTAAGTTGCGAGGTGGAGCCTCCATGGATCAAACTTATTTTTTCAGCACATCCCAGACAGATGCTCGATTGGATTGAGATCTGGAGAATTTGGAGGCTAGGGAATACTGTTTCCATGAAGGGTGCACTTAGTCAGCAACAACGTTTAGGTAGGTGGTACGTGTCAAAGTAACATCCAAATGAATGGCAGAACCCAGGATTTTCCAGCAGAACATTGCCTAAAGCATCACACTGCCTCTGCACACTGCCTCTGCTGACTTGCCTTCTTCCCATGCATCCTGGTGCCATCTCTTCCCTAGGTAAGTGACGCACAAACACCAGGCCATCCACCTGATGTAAAAGAAAATGTGATTTATCAGACCAGGCCACATTCTTCCATTGCTTGATGGTCCAGTTCTGATCCTCACATACCCATTGTAGGTGCTTTCGGCAGTCCAGCCTTTGCTCCCGAAGGTCCATGGGCCAGCCTTTGCTCCCGACGTGCATCAATGACCCTTTGTCATTGGTTCACTCTTTTTTCTTCCTTGGACCACTTTTGGTGGGCCCTGACTACTACAGGCCAGGTAAATCCCACAAGAGCTGCAGTTTTCGAGTTGCTCTCACCCATTCATCTAGCCATCACAATTCAGCCCTTTGCCCTTCGGCCCTTATATAATATATCCCCCCCCACTTCCAAGTGTCATTATAACCAGATAATCAATGTTATTCACTTCACCTCTCAGTGGTCATAATGTTATGGCTAATCGGTATATATTTGTTAAATATAAGCCTATATGTGTGTGGCTAGGTTAGGCTAACACTTTCCTGCTCCTCTATAAATACAGTACGGTGGGTAAGCATTGCCACTGTTCTGTCGAAAACTCCAACTCCTTGAGATCTCCAACGACATCACTTCGGGTTTACTTACCAGTAAGAGGTTTGGGTGAGTAGTCTCTACTAAGCATGCACCACTCGCGGCATTTCCTAATACACATACCACACAGAAATAAAGTATTATAATCAACTAGGATCAGACTAATCCAGCACATTTTTTATCTCAGTTGCCTCACTCAATATGGCCGACGCTTGCCTGACTTTGGTGGCCATATTGAGTGGTGCAACTCAGATTAATAACGTGCTAGATTAGTCTGAGTCTAGTTGATTATAATACTTTGTTGCTGTGTGGCATCTGTATAGCGAAATGCCGCGGGTGGTGCATGCGCAGTAGAGCCTACTCACCCAAACCTCTGGTAAGTAAACCGGAAGTGACATCGTTGGAGATCTCGAGGAGTTGGAGTTTTCGACAGAACACCACCCTAGGACAGTGAGTGTGTTACGGGATCACCAGGGGAAAGTAAAGAAAAAAAAAAAACCTGATAAGCTGCAATATATTACATTTTCGTTCTTGGATTTAGATACATTTTTAATAAAAACTGACTTGCATAGCAAATCGCATGCACTTTACATTTTAATAGAAGCTCAAACGTTTCTTTAAATAAAATTTGACAATAATGACTCATGATGTGCAGCCATTAAAACTATGCTTTTGTTTTCCTTGAAATAGAAAATGTAAAAACTGTTGATTTCCCACTGCAGGTTACTCAGCAGCGGTAACATGGATTTAAAAAGAAAGCTCATTTCCTTTATTCTTTCCATCCGCTCGGTAACACTGTAATCTGTCTTCAAATGTGACAAATTCACTTTAAAGTGAGAACAGCAAATGGGCAAAGTGTACTATTATAACTCCTTTCCCTATGTATCGGCAGACTTTTGTTAACACCGTGAACAACTTTGTTGAAAAGGATAAAATTACAGTTTGGAAAAAGCTGACAGATGAGAGCCGAAGAAAAAGTATCACGAAACTCCTGCACACAACGGAACAATTGGCTCTGGATATGTCACAGAATTTCAAGAAAACAACGCAACTGGATGTCGACGCCAGCGATATGGGTGAGAATATCCTCCTGTAAAATTGGAACTCTTTCTTTTCAACAAAGAAAAAGTTTTTCTCTTCTTTGATGATTGTAAGTTGGAACATGTAATTGGTAATGGAAGTACGGAACTTCAGAAACATTTCAGACGTGAAAACTTTGTCTGTGATAATTGTCCGCAAAGACACAAAGGGGTGTCCACTAATATTGGGTCACTGGCACAGATCCTGCACCCCTTTGGTACTTTTTATCTGGCCGTTGGGCCCCAGCAGCAGGTAGTCAGTGGTTTCCTTGCCTAGATGCTAACTCAGGGCCAGTGATGGTAACGTTAATTAGACTGGCTTCTTCTAGTTCAATGGTTTTCTTTATTTCTTTAACACTTACTTACTTTGTCTGTACTGTCCATTCCCTTTTCTCTTTTTAGGCATTTTTTCTCTAATGTATTGTAATGGGTGTTCCTAAAAGGGACATTATATGTGGCAGCATTATTTTCTATGGTCTGAATGGAGAACAAATGGGAGAATGCTGATTTAAAAGAGTTGTCATGGTGGTAATCTGAGTTTTTAACAGTCTCCCCTGGTATGTCTGCAGTCTCCAACCACTCCTATAGCATGTCTCTGGCCATTTGCTGTAGCATGCCTGCAGACTCTGCCCATCTCTTGTATCATGGCTGCAGTCTATGTCCATCTCCTGCAGCATGGCTGCAGTCTATGATCATCTCCTGTAGCATGGCTGCAGTCTCTGGCCATCTCCTATAGAATAACTGCAGTCTCTGATCATCATTTGTAGCTTGCCTGCAGTCTCTGGCCATTTCCTGTAGCCTGCCTGCAGTCTCTGGCCATTTCCTGTAGCATGCCTGCAGTCTCTGGCCATTTCCTGTAGCATGCCTGCAGTATGACTGCAGTCTCTGCCCATCTCCTGTAGCACATCTGCAGTCTCCGCCCATCTCTTGTAGCATGACTGCAGTCTCTGCTCATCTCTTGTAGCATGACTGCAGTCTCTGCTCATCTCTTGTAGCATGACCATTGCTATCTCTATTAATGGTCAATTGATCTGCTCTGAAGCTAAAAAACAACATTTGCAGTAAGAGATAGCTGAAGGCTATCTATCTGTCTGGTACCATCCATCCATCAATCCAGCCATCCATCCATTCATCTATCCACCCATCCATCTATAAATCCATCCCTCCACACATCCATAATTCATCCATCCGCCTTGCCTATTGCATCAGTTCTATCCAAGCTATGTATTTTACAATAATAAAGCCTGTATGTCCATACCTGTGCACACACACATATATGTTGCTGGCTGTTTGGCATTAGCACTTTAGACTTTATTTGAAGATGAGAAGCATTTTAATGACCTTTGATAAACTAGCAGAACCTGTCTGGTATATCCAGTTCCATCAAATTCTTTTATCTAATAAGACTTTATCGTCAGCCAAATTGCAATAGTATTGAGACTGTCAGAATCTAATAACTATGCTGATGCAATCAATTCCATTCCTCGGGGACACGCCTTCTGATTAAATTATTGCAGAGAACTGATTGGTTGACGTCATCAAAGGGCAAAATAGATTTAATTAAATTTCTCTCCGTTTGCTCTCGTTACTTTGAAGGACTCCAGTTGACTCTCGGTCCGATGTAAAGGCATGATGTTATTTTCAGACTGAGAGCTGGTAATGTCATGAAATGTATCCAGTGTATACACTTACCTCGTTTTCTTGTAATGGGGGAAATCTGCAATCCTGGATCTGACACTCTATAAGATTTTGTGCCCGCTTCATCAAATACATAATTCTAAAATTTGCATAGTGGAAACAGGCTTTTCACATTGTGCTTCAGTCTTCCCCAGCTCAACATTCTCCAAGGTGCTTAATAGTGGATTATAATTGGCTGCCATCGTAGACCAATCACAGCCGTACAAGACAGGAGTTCTAACCTTTTCCTACTTTATCCATAATAAAAAACAAAAAACAACTATATTAGCTTTGGATTGATTAAGTGCAAGCAGCACACCAGCATAAAAGATTGTTCAGTGTTTTCCCTGGTATTACGACCCTTAGCGCTATAAGGGTCATATTGCAAGAATTGTATTTAAAGTGACACGAAACTCAGGACTCAAATCTTAAAAATGCATTCAGGTACCTTAACTATTTACACCAATGTAGTTTATTTGTGTATCACTCAGCTGTAGATCCTCAAATCATCTCTGAATTGGTGCTGACACTGTCCTTCCTTCCGGAGGGGGGCTACTTTTGTTCCCCATGGTCCCTGTGTGTGTTCTAAAGTAATCACCGCTCCAAGCTCCCTCCTGTGATGGACTAAAATCTCAATACAAATTAGTAAACTAAATGTGAATTGTAGTCCATCACGGGAGCGAGTTTGGTGGCTACTTTACAACACACACAGGCACCATGGGGAACAAAAGTAGCGACCCTCCAGAAGGAAGGACAGTGTCAGCAGCAATGCAGGCTCCACTCACACAGGAGCGGTTGTCGGCGCGTATTCAGCCATACGAATACGTGCGGAACCGTTCTAAATATAAAAAACAATGCACTTTAAGGTGCATTGTTCACACTATTGCAGGAACCACATAGTACAAAACCATACACCCCACAAAATTGTCCAAGTGCAATTTCAGGGGAGGATTCCGCACATAATAGCCACAAACGAGCGGAATCCATGAAGTTGTAAAGCTTTTTTGCGTTTTTGTGCCATGTGGTCTTCCGTGCGGAAAACCGCACGCAAAACACAAACACTATATGTGAATGGAGGCCTCCAGAAGGAAGGACAGTGTCAGCACCAATTCAGAGATGATTTGAGGATCTACAGCGGAGTGATACACAAATAAGATAATTTTTTTTAAATAGTTAAGGTCCTTGAATGCATTTGTAAGATTTAACTCCTGAGTTTAGTGTCACTTTAATAAATTATCTTTGTTTAATCAAATCCATCCGTTTGTAGCTCATTCACTGGGGGATACATTTTTTGCAATGTTTCAATCTCTCTACAGAATCGACAGCTTTGTTGGCTACAATCCACCAGAGAAATAAGCCGAGAGTAGTACAAGCCAGTACAATATTGCTGTATAAAATTGTTGGTGTGACACGGCTCTAAAGCTGGCCCTACATGTGGCAACTTGATAGATCGATCCAACTTTTTGTTTCTTTTTATTGCTGAAAACATAAAGAATTCTAACTGTAATTTTTTTTACAGATTTACCATGACCTGAATGAATGATAACCTTCACAGACATAAAGAATTCTAAGACATATAATAGTGGTTTTGTTTGACTGGAATTGGAATGGATCAAAATTGACCTGTTGGTGCACAAATCTGAACACTTTTGAAAAAATTGCCATTGTTTTTTTCTAGTTTCGATTCCGTTTCACTTCCATCTTTCAATAAATGATATTAAAGCTGTTGACCAGTTTTGATGTCACAATTCTGGTGGCTGATCAGTCATGGGTGTATGCTCAGTTTCTGGAGGTTAATTGTGACCTTATATGCAATTCTCTGTGGCTCGAAAGTGGTTGAAATTAGCTGGAAAAGTGCCCGGTCTATGGCGAGCTTTGCAGGTAATTGAATTGGTAATTGCTAAGTTTGGCAATGCTACAATCAGCGAATTTATCTTTTTCGCATTTAGCAGTGACTTTGCCATCTCAGTAATTTGTCTCTATGGCTGTCCGCAGATATAGATAGCGTATCAGTCACAATTAGCTACGCCTTAGTCTCAAGTAAATGATGTGCTTGAGCAGAGAACTGGATTCAATACTTAGAGATTTATTTTTTGTGACAAGTTAGAATGTTCGTGTTTTAGTAGCCAGTTTTAAAGGTGAAGTTCAAACTTTGTGTTTTACATGGTAGTGGATCAGAAGCAAATTTTCATCAGTGGAGCTTGTAGGCGCGTGATCTTTGGTGCCTGAAGCAGCTCCCCTTTTTTCAAGATCGTTTCTTTAACTTTCACTTGAACTATCCTGGCTTAGCATATTGTGATACTGTTTGAATAAACTGAAGATGCTTCTACTCCACACTAGTACTAGAGGAGAGGAGGCGCATGGCAGATGGTGTTATTGTAGTCAACCATAGCAGAAAATAGCTGTTATCTACAATTAAGGCCATCTGGGGTCATGTGGGGTCTATATAAGATCTGGTAGGATCGAGGTGGTGGTTACAGGCAGTCCCCAGGTTACGAACAAGATAGGGACTTTTTTTGTTTTCGATAGCATAGGGAAGGGTTTACCCCCTGTAAAGTTTGTTTTGCTGTGTGTGCCCCTGTTCAGAAGATTTCACCTCACTTTCTGTCCCTGTTACAATTGGATTTTGAACATTTTGGGTTGACATGGAAACAAGGATTGGTGATAAAGCTTCGGTGGAGACAACTTTTTCCGATGACAACTCTTACTGGAGTGAATTCCCCTTCCTAGGGGTAGATTTCCTTTCACCTCCTGTTGTCTCAAGGACAGGAAGTGAGATTAAATCTTTCTAATGATGATACAGACAGCAGTAAAAACCTCACAGTGACCCAGAAGAAGAGGTGGGCACCCCTTGTCTGCACGTCTAACAAGAGCCAACATCCTGTAATGTATGTACAGTACTACGAACCAGACCCCAAAAGGTGGGCACTCCTTGTCAGCACGAGCGCGGTAACGTTACAACTACCCCTGCTGTACAGTAATAGCCTCCACTTGTAAGTAGGAGTCGTATATAAGTCAGATGTATGTAAGTCGGGGACTGCCTGTACTGTCAGTTCCCAGTACAGCATATTGGACCTTGAGAAAGAACAGGATATAAAAAAGACTGCTCTTTGCTTGAGGAAAGGAGCACATCTATCTATCTATCTATCTATCTATCTATCTATCTATCCAAAATAAATAAGTAATTACTTTTGGACTCTAAAAGTTCTTCCTGCACAGAGACCCTATGAAGGAATATAGAAAGGAAGTGAAGGGACATATTTCTGAGGAGGCTTCATACAACAATAAAACCCTAATAAAGGTTCTAGCCTTTCCTTGCTCTACACAAAACTGAAGAAATATTTTAGCAGGAGTTACACTATTAGAAGCTATTAATGGTGATAGTAAGGGGTTTTGAGCTTCAACTCAACTCAAAAACCTGCATGGGGCAAAGGAAATAAGCCTTTCTCCTTTCTTCCTGGAGGATGTATTGCAACATTGTCTGTACTATTAGTGACTCCCAGTTAATCTCCTCATCATACCTCCCAACTATCCCTTATTTGGAGGGACTGCCCTTCATTAGGAACCAAATCCTTCTGTCTCTTATTCCTCTTCAGTAGTCCCTCTTTTTGATCTGATATACAGATATCTATGAAAAAGTTCTATTTAACTACCAAAGAGGTAATTCTACACTAAAACCTTCATCCTATCTCTTAATTTGACTTGTTACTTACTTACTATTTGATTACTTATTATTTCGAAAAGTAAGTATAATGGAAAAATAATGAGAAAAAAATCTTGGTTCAACAAATCATTTCTGGCATATAAATTCTTAATGGTCCACATAACTGGGGGTGTGATAGGGATATGTCCATTGCCTAAATACATTGTGCTGGTAGGTGTATCTCTGGCTCAGAAAGTTGGGAGGTATGGCTCATTTAGAAGACAATTAATTTCAGTGCAGTTAATCAAATTTGAAGACCAGATTTATTTTGAGGGACAAAGCAACAACTCTTTAGAATCAGAACAGCTCCGAGCTCTATACAAAGGGTCTTACATATGCATTTGTAGGTATATTTTTTATTGTAATTTGCTTGTTTTTTTTTTACATAAGAAGTTTTGCAGGCACAGGTTTGCAGTAGTAAGTGCAGAAGGTTTAAAGCATCACTACCTAATATGTAAACTGTTGCAAATTCTTCGGTCAGTTTGTAATAATTTCTCCTATGCAGATACAAAACCTATTTGGCCTTTGCAAAGATTTTGTTTTATAACTCCTGTATTTCGTATCACCATAACTACAGATTGCATCTCCGTATGGGAGAATAAACTTTATGAAAGCTAAAAGTGAAAAGTCGAATGTCATGGCGGAGGGTTGCTATGGCAAAAGATGGAAACAAGGTGGACTCAGGGAGGTTTAAATCTGCACTCTATTCCTACAAAATGGTTCAGTTTGTTCACTTTTATTCTGTACATGGATTTGAAGACAGGCATTGCATGATAAAGAAAGAAAACAACCACTAGCACCAACTTTCCAACGTCCTTGCATGAAGTGGAAGGACTTCAGAGACCCGTGATCTCCTCACAGCCAGGGAAACTGGATATCTAACAGAAGAGAAACACAAGTAACGAAAAAAAAAACTCTTCTCTTTCATGTCCCCAGCTCCCCATTATCTCCCCCTTCATGTCCCCAGCTTTCCACTCCCGGACCCCATGTCACCTTCATACTTCCAGCTCCCTGTCTCCCCTTCTTGTCCGCAGCAGCTCTAGTCGGCACTGGGCAGCAGTTCTGTGTGATGAGGGGGCGGGGATTACACTGCTCCCACTCATTGGCTGCTGCCCGGCTGGATGATACTTCACACTGCGCCCGGAAGCAGGTGAGGGGAGCAGCGTGAAGCATGTAGGGCCCAGGACAGGAGGAAGAGGTCCCGGGACTGACATTAGCAGTTACTGGGATAATAAATATCCTGGTAATCAGGGGCCCCTTTCTCCTGTCCTGGGCCCCCTCCAAGTGGCGGAACTCCAGGGCCCGGTCACGGCCGCCACCTCTGCAACCCTGGTAGTTCCGCCACTGCAAGGAGTGCCTCCATAGTCTAAAATCGACTTAAAACTGCAGATATGATTAACTCTTAATTCTAAGTCCATCACATAATGAATTCTGAGGGCTGTTTTTATTTTTAACATTTGTGCACGTTGCTGAGGACAATTTAATCCTTATCATGCGATAGGCTCCATAGTGTAAGATCGACTTTATTCAAATGTAAAATCAAATAATCATGGCCAGATTCTGAATAAAAGGTACCACACCCCTAATGTATCAAGTCAAAAAATAAAGGGAGGAGGTGGGGCTTTTTCAGTACCAAGTGACAAAGACCAAAAATTACCACATGATAAAACAATAGTACATTATTATACGAAGGTTAAAAAAAATGTAAAACATTTTTGATATGTGCACATTACAAAACAGAAAAACAGATTGATCTCCAAATAACCATTCCAGAGATATAATATGAGGCTAGATGGCCATGACAAACACAATTGGTATAACATGTTCTCGTATACGAATGCCTCTTCTTATATCAGGAATGGTGATTCTCTCTCTGTCTTTATGATGATGCTGGACGTCATGAGGTGGTTTTCTGTTAAAAACGCCCTCCTGGGCTGCCGTTGTCCAGAAGCGACCGTCGAGCTGCGAGCTCGTGGACACTGATGGACACAGGAAGTAAAGCCGTCCCCCAGCAACAGGAGGAGGAATGTGATTTGCTCATGGGAGATGCCTCGGCCCATGGTACCCAGTGTAATGAGAGACAGAAACTATGGAGGGTGGCAAACATTGCTTGTCTGGGGAAACTACTTCTTGTGTGACAATTCCTTGTGAATAGTTGGGAGTTGGGACAGTCTGCAAAGCAACTCTTTTGCCTTTATGAATTACAAACCTTCCTTTGAAGGTTGAGCACTCTACTCTAGGATTTAAAGAGCCCCACCGCCCGCCAGACTTTGTGATAGATTTACCCGCTGGTAAGTGCTTAGCAACTGTGTAAAAATGGTAGATAAGCCCCAGAGTAAGCAGCACACCTTTGACTTCAATTTGAACTATTGAATACATTACTTGTTTATTATCAATTATCAGCAGCGTCATTCACCACCAGCACAGTGCGGTGCATTGCGTTTTTGTGTTGCTTATGTCAATAAAGCCCACTTGACGCTATTGATGTATTGTTGGATCATAAACAAAAACATTATAGACTGTCTCTACATAAGTGATTCAGTTGTGTCTTGCCTATGGGGTCGTGGATATCAAAAAATAATTGTAAGTGGATTCATGGATGCCAAGTGTTTGGTGGTTGTTTGTGGCATAGTTGTTGAACTAGGGTGGAATTCGGTAGTTGTCTGGGGAGGGGGTCATCTATGTTTGGTGCCCTCCTCAGATGCTGCTTATTCACGTTCCTGTTGTGCCCCCTTGGGTCTTTCTGATTGTATTTTGCTGCTAGTGTTGGTCTTTCTTCTGTTATTACTCCTTCCAGGGGTGTAACTAGAAATCACAGGGCCCCATAGCAAAATTTTGTATGGGGCCCCGTGATTGCTAGTTATGCCACTTGCAGAGCCCCAGCGGAGAGTGACCCTGCAGAGTCTGCCATAGCCTCTCTATAGTGGGTTCTGCAGGGTCTGAGATCTCTTACCTGTCAGCGCCTCTGTGGTCACCAGGCCCCGACTCCTGTTCCGTCCCCGGGCCCCGCTACCTCTGCCATCGACGTGCCCCGCCTCCTCCATTCCGAACACCGCCCTCATCTTACGCAGCGGGTGGCTGTCACTGACACAGCTCCGCAGCGGCTATGAGGGGAAATGCGCCGTGGCCGCTGCTGAGCTGTGTCTGTGACAGCCAGCACCCCCACATGCCATAGCGACCCAGGCGGCCCTGGCTAGGCCCCATAGTGGCTGCCTGGGTCGCTGTGGCGATTGTTACGCCACTGACTCCTTCCCTTTCTGGGTCCTCTTGTCCATCAGTTGCTGTTGCTTTTAACTGCTCCCTCCCTTGGGATCCTGGTTCCCTTCCCATTCCTTTAGCCTATAGAATCAATAAAAGATCCTGATTCTTTGTCCTCTGTTCCTATTTACATTTCATTACTGATCCAGCTTCTAGTTCCTGGTCACACTCCATCAACCCTGACCCTGTTCCCTCCCTTCCCTGACCCTCTTCTTCAGAGTAGACTTCTGACCTGTCAGACTTGCAGAAGCTGACCACTAGACATGTGCAATTCGTTTCATTACGAATCGAAATTCGTACGAATTTTCCTGAAATTCCGAATATTCGGAGCATCCGAAATCCGAATGGCAGTTTCCGAATTATATCCGAAATACGAAATTCCGTTAACGAATTTCGGATCCGAATTTCTTTGAAACAGGAACTAATATTACCCCTGTAAATGAGGTTGAACAACATGACAAGATTTTTTTTTTAACGGATCCGCTGCTGCTGATGCATTACAATACACAGTTACACACACAGGCAGGAAATACGAAATTCCGTTGACGTATTTTCGTTCCGTTACGAACATTCGATATATTAAAGTTAAGAAGCAAAGTACATTTATATTGGAGTTGATGGTAGTTTTTTTTTTGTCCGAAATACGGAATTCGGAATACGGAATCCGTTAACGGAATTCGTATTTCGTTTTGGTTGACCAATCAGAGGTTCTCTTCTGCTGCTGAGAGTTTCCACAGTGGGGTGTGCAAAGACCCAGAGGGAAAAGGAAAAAAAGGGGCTTTTAAGAAACAAGTCAAGACCTCTTGTATAAAAAATTTAGAAATACATTTATTCAATAACTCGTAGTATACATTATTTCAGATAAAAAACAAAATACATAATCATCAATAAAAATACATATACATATGCAGGTTCACCAGTTGGTGACAATACCGTGCAGTTACGATGTATGTTGTTGCTTGTTATCAGAATGGTATAAGCACTCCTATAGGTCCCTACATGTTTCGCCCCGAAAGGGCTTCTTCAGGGGAGAAAGACAATTCTATGGTAGATATGTGTCATATGTATATCTTCACCGTCAGTTAGTCAAGGAGGCAGAGATGTAATAAAACGCAACTGCTTCAAGTTCAAATAAAGGATTGGTTTTGTCAAACATGAACCGCCATAGGCAACATAAGATGGAGGGATCGCGTCGGAGACAGCACCCTGTAATCCTCAGGAAACACAGGCAGCCGGCACAATAGACTTAGAGGTTTATGGATTTCCGCTTATGCCGTGTGTAGTATTGCTGTTCATTTCCCGGACATCTGATGTCCGGGAAACAGCAATTTCTTAAAAGCACTTTTTTTTCCTTTTCCCTCTGGGTCTTTGCACACCCCACTGTGGAAACAAAACAAAAAATGTATTTCTCGCATTTGAAACCCGGGGTGTGAAACTTCCAGTTCCTCTATATACTCTCTGCAACACATGTCTACTAATGTTATCCTGCTGCTGAGAGTTGCATTACAAATACAGGCAGGAAATACGAAATTCCGTTGACATATTTTCGTTCCATTACGAACATTCGTTATATTGAAGGTAAAAAGCAAAATACCTTTGTTAATATATTGGAGTTGATTGATGGTAGTTTTTTTTTAAACCGAAATACCACTCCAATACAAAAGGTATTTTGCTTTTTAACTTCATCATAACGAATGTTCGTAAAGTTACGAAAATATAACCGCAACTAACGAAAATTCGTATTTCGTACGAAATAACGGATATTCCGAAACGAAACAGAACAAATTTTTTGAAGGCGCACAAGTCTACTGACCACTGGTTTGGCTTCCAACCATTACTTGCTTCTTTGCTAGCATTCTGCTCATCTGACCTTGACCTTTGGCTTGTCCATGACCATGTCTTGTACAGTCCCTCTGGCAGTGTTTCAGTCCATTTTGTATCAAACTCAGGCTTCCTGACTACCACGTTTACTAGCTCATCTTCTCTGGGGAATGGCCTCCTAACTAAGCGCAAATTGTACAGCGTTTAATTTCCTAGGGCACCCATGTTCTGTGCTAGGCACATATTGCATCCTTTAAAAGGCAGCTGCTAAAGTTGAAGCATGCTGAAGTAGAGGTCATCTGGTCTAAGCATCTGTCCAATATGCTAAATATGTTGAAATAAGCAGTTTTATTAAATATATAGTAAAACCATCAGTAAATTAAGTATTTTGCAAGCCAGTCTCTGCATGTCACTTGTAAATAAATAGTTAGATGAATATTACTATACAATATGGTAGCAATTAAGAACACAATAAGTGCTAAATGATTAATATATACAATATGATTTAAAAAAAATACACAATCCAATAAAGTGTTTATGTCACTCCGTCTGTCAATTATTTCAAAGCATTTGTAATGTGCCATACAGTGCCCGGCTTGTAGCCATGCTTTTAATTTATCAATTGTTTTAATTAATGTTTAATAAAATTTGTTGAAAAACATTTACAGTGTTAGGAAATAAAATCTATTTTGGCTTTCATGATGACTAGTGAGTGTGATATAATTAGTTTCTATTTTCTGTGAGACCCTGTTGAGCCAACTATTAAATTGTTGTTATTGATCCCAATTAAACTTAACCAGCATTGTAACAGCTATGTCCCCAGTAGCTCACTTGATTGTTAATAGCTGCTTTGGGGTTCTTCACATTTTTCAATAGGGTGCACTCCAACTAATAAAACCAGGCAGAAGTTACTGGCAACTGTAACAATGTCAGCACAGAGGGGAAACCAAAGTGCAACTATGGGCAAAATCACTATATGGATAAAAGCTGATCATTGTATCAACCCATTATCCCAATCCCTGTAACTATCACATTTGGACATCTCGGACTGCCTGTAAATGTGGAGCGAAATATTAAAAAAGATGTGAAACAAAAAAATGATATACCTGATACTCTAATTATAGGTTATAACCACATACTACTACATTTTAACCTACGTTATAGGTTATAAACAAGTTACTAGGGTACATTTTTTTCCACTTTAGTGGTCCTTCAATGTCTATCCCTCTAAATTGATTTTTGTCTGTGTATGCCCTGAGCACGATGAGCAATGACATTTGCTATGGCTGCTTCAGAATTTTCCCAGGCAAAAGGGAGGAATCAGTCATCTGAACTGCCACAGTATACATAGTTATATAGTATTTGAGGTTGAAAAAAGACACAGGTCCATCAAGCTCAACCTTTGTGTTTGTGCGGGTCTCTTGTGCGTGCATGTGTGCTTACATGTGTGTATAAGAGTCCATGTGTGGTCTAGTATTTAATTGTACCCGTACCCCTGTAAGTTATGGTCTCTTGATGATGGAATCTAATTGAATATTGAAGAATCAATATTCTGTGCTGATACCACTGCTTGTAGCTGTAGCTCGCGGTATACTGAGCTTAGGGTAACGGGAGGACGCTAATTTGTGTCCTCCCGTTACCCTAAGGAGAACTATGGGGAAAAACACTGACCCCATAGTTCTCCTTTAAGTGCTGTAGAAAGTACGGTGCTATAGAACTGAAGTAAAAGGACAGATCTTCCTCTCTTCAATGCATGGAAGTGACAGAGTTATTATTGTATCAATGTTATGACTTCTTTTTCTACATCTTGAAATCACACGTGTATTTTTCTCTACCAAGATTAAAAAGCATTTCGCCTTGAAGGAACCTGACACGTTAGTCCTCTTGGTGCCTATTCTGAGAAATCGTATATATATGTTTGTAGCAATTTATTTCCATCAGAGCGGTAGGTCATAATGTATAATTTCTTCACTGTTTCTTCCACCAGCTCTCAAACTGTTTACCTTTGACTCCAACCACATGAAACACATTCACCCGCACGCCTTTATGGAGGGCGATTACATCAAGATTTCTCCAAAGAAAAAGGAAATGTCTCCACTTAATGGTAAGGATCCACGTTTCTAGCAATGTGGGACAGTTGCAGGAGTTTGCTGATGAGTTTTGGTGGGTTAAAGGCAAGCTTTGGGCAGATATAAAAGACATCAATTAATGGAGCTTGGTGTTCATTAAAGAAGAACTGGGAATTTAAAAAACTTTTCCTTGCAGTGGGGCTACTCCATCAGCGCAAGGGTTGAGTGCTTTTTTCCCCCAGTGGACTCAAATAAATCAGATATACTCACTTGATCCTGCCGGGCTGATAGATCAGTTCCCAAAGCCTCTTCTTCCCCAGGTCTAAGAACCACTGATAGCATCACGTCTAATGCAGGTCCATTAGACGTGAGGATGTTGAGAGACATTCCACAGCCAGAATCAGGTGAGTATATCTGCTTTGTTCTACCCCCTAGAGAACAACCAGCACTCAACCCTTGCAGTGCAGGGGTAGCCCCACTGCAAGGGAACGTTTTTAGAATGCCTGGAGTTCTTTATTGCATCTTTTAGCACGGGTTCACACCATAGCATTGGTGCTATAATGCAACACATGAATGAATGGCAATGCAATGCACCAACAAACATAGCATGTGGTATCTTGCGCCATGCAATAGCATGCACTAAGCCCATGGATCCTGTGCATGTAGTGCAATGCTATGGTATGAACCTACCATTAAGTCTAAGTAAACCCTGAATCTATTTGCCAGCATGTTTGCCATCTTTTCTCAATGCATACAATTTTCTTAAGCAAAATGTTTCTGAATCTCTTGTAAAATTAGCAGCAGCATTGTCAGCCTGCTATGTGACGTTCTTTAGTTGGCCAATGGGCTACCTATCAGGTCCATAATATATACAACCCTACAGCCAACAGTAAGAGCTCTCATGGCAAGCTGACAACGCTGCTGCTAACTGCAAGGCATTGGTTTAGTGTTGTCAGCCTGCAACAGGAAGTGCTCTTATCAGTAGGATCTCCAGGTAAGAAACTTTGCAACAGATTAAAAAAAAAACAACTTTGTATAAGAAAACTGTATACAGTGAGAAATGTTGCAGACAAGTAAGACAGCTACCTTATTTTATTTATAATGTATAATTTCATTTGCGTGTTTAGTGAATTAATTTGAAAGTGCTGCTTTGGAAGAGCTGCTCAAATATACAGAGACCATGGAAAGGCTAATGAAACAAATGTTTGTATGCAAATGCAACCAAACAATGAAATAATGGCATATTAACACATGGTAATTAAAGGGGAACAACCATCAATACACAGAATTGTTTATAAGGCTGTTTGGCCCTGCAAAATTAGATTTCATTAAATGTTATTTTTTCTCATTAGAAGAAAAAGAAATACATTTTGAGTTGCGGTATATAGTCTTTCAAATCTGCAGTCTGTAAATAAAGTTTAAATGACACAACCAACCAAACATTTAACAATACATTTCAGTTCGCTCATGCATTCACAAGCTGTGAAAGGATTTTCCAATACAACTAGTGTTGTTAGGTCAAACCTTGCTAGGGCAAGGCAGATGTTAGTTAAAATCAGGCTTGCAGTGGTAATACCTGGGAGGTCAGTTAAAGTAGAAGGTTTAATAATCCTATAAGTCTGCATAAATACATTCCTACCACTTCTCATTATACAGCAACAGAATCATGTATTGAAAAATCTCCACCTTTTATTTTTATAATATATTTTTCAGCCACTTACTCATCTCTACTGGTGATCTGATGAGTGCTGGGGTAGTGATAAACAACATGAGAGGAGAAGGAAGCACAGACCTTCTAAATTAATAGAGCAGAAGCAGGGAGATCCTTCAACTGCACATCCTCAACTACAGCTTCCTAAGTGAGCAGTACAGTAGTGACATAAGGCCCTTTTCACACTGTCCAACCAGGAGGTGATCCATGCACAGATCCCCTCCTGATTAAAAGCAGTATGGATCCAATATCACCGCTGTGACATTCATGCCCATCCAGTTTTTACCTCCTTCCTGTGAATCAGATGTAAATGGACTTCTGTCCGTTTACATCTGATTATCCCCGACCCAGCAAGCTCGAGACTGGAGAAATGGAACACCGTTTAATTTGTTTTTACAGACACCTGTCCATTTAGATGTGGCTACCCGTAAAGTTACATTGGGTATCCTATCGCATCCTCCTTAAAAACCGGCGGGCAGACCTGATCGGACCATCCGTCCGAAATGGGCCTAAATGCTACTCCAAATTTCTGGAGAATGGCAGTTATCAGAGGCAGGTATGCTTTAGATGATCCCACGCTGCTGATGTAAGGCTAATAGGCGGAAAAAAATCTAGATTTTCCGGATAGGATCAAAAATATTCACTTTTAGTTCAAAGGCAAAGTCTACTTTTGGAGAATTTTTTTTTTGCATTGAAGCCAGTAAAGTATTGCAACCATGATCAGTAGAATATAGATGCAATGCTCTGGCTCCTGAAGACTCTTCCTCCTGTCCATGTCTGTACATTGGCAAAGACATTCAGTAACTTGGATGGGAACAATTCTACTGAGAACTAGAGAGTAGTCCCTCTGGTGTGGTGGCTGAGGGGACCTGATTATGGGTGTAACATGAAACATGGCCCTAAAGGCCTTTCAGTATGTGGCTTGCCCACCATGGCCCCCAATTGTTGGAGGGATGGTCTCATTATTTGGGCCTAAAACCTTCTACCCCATTAAAGATTACGCGGCTTAAGTTACTCTGCCAGTTGTGAAGAGCAGCCCATTCTAACCTTTGTGTTTGGTGAAGATATAGCTAAATTCCCTCTCTATGGCCACCAACATACAGCAGGCTGAAGTAAAGTAAAAAAAAATGCATCACTCTCCCTCTCTTCCAGGATCCAGACAATGTATTACCGAATGTAGAACATTGTTTATGTATGAGCTTTTAATTTGCCAATTATGAACAAAACCATTCTGCTGAATTTGGATTTACATTTTCAAGTTTCAGCAAATGTGTGAATTAAATGATCCATTGCTATTTTTTATGCCGCAAACAGTTGCAGAGCCAAAGCTTATTATGTGCAATGAGCAGCCCAAATTACAATGTATTCTGTTTGATGCAGAACTACTTTGAACAGAGTCTGTATTAATTCTAAATATTTTTAGGTGGGTGTAGTGTGGAGGGTGAGATTGATAACCCGTGAGACAGCATGCAACAAAGTAACTGTATTTTCATGGAACAAGACTGGCAGCAGGTTCAAGATCTTAGGAAGTTCCATGCCGTGCACAATTTGAGTGACAAGGAATAGTAAAATAGGTTATAGAGGAAGGTGGGTTCTCCAGTAGGCAGGAGATCATTCACATCAGCAAAAGTAGTGGTGAGCTGTCAATCTGTCCTATAAAGAAGTTTTAGATTACGTATCTTTGGTGTCAGTAGCATTTGGTTCAGGGCTTACTTAAAAGTTACAGTTTATGTTCAGCCAAAACATATTTTCTTATCCGGAGTGAAGAAGGTATAGAGCCCTTGTCAGTTTTTTTACTGCTATCTGGAGTTCTTTTAGAGAGATTTACCCTGACTTCCTGTCCTGATGTTAATGTTTTACCAGACAGGAAGCATGGGTAACACTACCTAGAAAGACAGAAATAAATATTTTTTTTTAGTAGAGTTAGAGTAAACTAGAGCTTCAGATAGACTTTTATTTTACGTGTGATGGAACCAACAAGCATACCAAAATCACAAGCTTTAAACAGACACTAACCTCAGGAGTTAAATCTTAAAAATGCATTTAAGTACCTGAACTATTAACAAAAATGTATCTTATTTGTGTATCACTCGGCTGTCGATCCTCAAATCATCTCTGAATTGGTGTTGACACTGTCCTTCCTTCTGGAGGGGGGCTACTTTTGTTCCCCCTGGTCCCTGTGTGTGTTGTAAAGTAGTCACGGCTCCAAGCATACTCCTGTGATAGACTACACTCTCAATACAAATGAGTAAACTAAACATGAGATTGTAGTCCATCACAGGAGTGAGCTTGGAGCGGTGGTGACTACTTTACAACACACACAGGTACCATGGGGAACAAAAGTAGCGCCCCTTCAGAAGGAAGGACAGTGTCAGCACCAATTCAGAGATGATTTGAGGATCTACAGCCGAGTGATACACAAATAAGATACATTTTTGTTAACAGTCAAGGTACTTAAATGCATTTTAAGATTTAACTCCTGAGTTTAATGTCACCTTAAGAGCTTTATTTTGAGTCGGTTAAACATTTCAACACATTGTTTAAGCCCTGAATAAAGGGTTTCATTTTGGCCCTCGGAAACGTGTTGGCTGCCAGTTGCTTTTTTGTGGAATCTATCAAATACTTTAGACTCCTAAGACATGGTTTTGACTCTTACTGGTTCTATCACACATATATTTCTCAATCTGCGTGACCCCCTACCTCTGAAAAGCCCACATGATTTGTGGAGAGCTGCCGAACCTAAGCCATCAGGCTCAAATAATTCATTATTTCTACTGAATGAAGATGTATGTCCAATGCCTCGTTTCCACCCTTTCCTAGATTTTTATTTCCGTTTCAGATTCTCCTTCACTTCCTGTTTGATGAAACCACTGTCAACAGGGTAGGAAGTGAAGGTAAATCTCTCTAATAGCAGTAAAAACTCAACTTGAATTGAATTCCTCCCATGCTCTATCCAAAGCTAGCAAAACGTTTTTTGGCTTGTACTGAACACTTTAAAGAAAATGTTTATTGTTTTAAATATTTTCCTTCTTTATTAAAATTGGTACATATATATAAATAATAAGAAAGCCCAGCACTGACATGTTATTTCGCTAGTGACGACATTGTCATCTTAGTTAGCAGAGGATGAAGAGGGCTTATCCCTTCCTTGAAGTCATTGAAGTATATTTTAGCATCTGCCTAAAAGAAAAAAGCCCTACTGGCTTCAAGTGGTAGATATCACATAAATATTTCATATTTATCTGATTAAAGAAAAATAAATGTATATATCAAGTACTAAACTTAACCAACAAAGAACATATGTTAAATCTCTATAGGATCCCTTTATACCTCATCACGAACCTAACACTTGCAGTGAAGCTCAGTGGGAATGTATAGTATGTTCCTTCTTTTATTTGATGTACGGCAGTATGTTACGTGCTTGCATTTTATAAATAAAAGATAATGATAATTTCCCAGGTATATATAATTTGTGCATCCTCACGTACACATGTGTAATTATGTAATTCTATCGATGTTCTGCAGGTATATATCTGCACTGGTCTAGGCGCAAACACACAGTCATGTGTGATTATTCCTCGGCAGTTTAGACACCGGGAACCTGGCTGTGAATACCAATGACAATGGAGGTGAATAACACTGCTTTTGCAGCCCTTAATAGCCAGAGCAAATGACTTTAAAGAACGATTTAATCAAATAAATGTGCCACAGCTCATTAAAATAGTATTAGCTGAATAAATGAGCACAATGCAATGCTAGACCTGACAGCATTTGTCAAATCGCCCCCTCTAGTATTAATCTAGGCGCAATTAGGCAAACAACCGTGTCCGTTTATTTACGGGAAATATACATGTATTTACAGTGAGCGGGATGTAAAGGCAGAAGAAGGAGCTTAGTGAATGCAGCTGACAAAGAAACAATAGCGCAGTGGCAAAAATGAATGGCGCTAATCACGTCTGAAAAATAAAAGCTTGCTTAGTGTACGTAGGAGCAATATATTTTATGGGCAGTGAACACTAGCCACACATGCATTTGAATATACAATCTATAAAGGTTAGGTAGAATTCTACGGATGTCCACATTGTAGGCTCACACAAGATCGTTTGTATTCTTAAAGTGACACTAAACTCAGAAGTTAAATCTTAAAAATGCCCTTAACTTATAACAAAAATGTATCTTTTTGTATATCACTCAGCTATAGATCCTCAAATCATCTCTGAATTGGTGCTGACACTGCCCTTCCTTCCGGAGGGCGGCTACTTTTGTTGCCCATGGTCCCTGTGTGTGTTGTAAAGTAGTCACCGCTCCAAGCTCGCCCCCAGGATGGACTACAATCTCATGTTTAGTTTACTAATTTCTATTGAGATTGTAGTACATCCCAGGAGGGTTAATGTTTGGGTTACAAGAAGGGTTAGTGTTAGGGATACATGGAGGTTTAGTTAGTGTTGGAGTTACAGGGAGGGTTTGGTGTTAGAGATACAAGAAGTGTTAGTTAGTGTTGGAGTTACAGGGATGGTTAGTTTTAGGGATACCAGGAGCGTTAATGTTGGGGTTACAAGAAGGGTTCGTGTTAGGGATACATGGAGGGTTAGTTAAAGTTGGAGTTACAGGAAGGGTTAGTGTTAGGATTAAAGGGATCGTTAGTGTTGGGGTTACAAGGAGGGTTATTGTTAGGGATACATGGAGGGTTAGTTAGTGTTGAGGTTATAGGGACGGTTAGTGGAAAGGTTACAGGAAGGGTTAGTGTGAGGCATACAGGCAGAGTGATAGAATTACAGGGAGGGTTAGTGTCAGGGTCACTTAGGGAGTGTTGATGTAAAGCTTACAGGAAGGGTTAGCGCTAAGGATATGGAGAGAGTTAGTTGAGGGATACAGGCAAGGTTAGTGTTGGGTTTGCGGGTAGGGTTAGTGTTTGGGGTAACATTACATGGAAAGCTATTTTGAGGGTTCTATAGTATACAATTATCAGGGGTATAGTGGTCAGATAGTAATAATTTTACTAAAGTTATAGTTACCTTTTAAAGTGTGATGCTGTGTGCACTGTTATATTCTGTATCTTTAATATCCATGCCCTTTATGTTTTCCCCAGGCACAGTGAGCATTGTATTCCTCCGATATGACAGCATTGGTGCACTCCTTGCATCTCCTGAAACCCAAGCTCTGACAGACGATGATAATTCACTGGAATTTGGCGAGCTAGTAAACTCACCGATAATTGCGGCAGCAATTAATTCCAACCCTCCTACCCTCTACCAGCTGGAAAAAGTCACATTCACGCTGAGACATTTAGAGGTAAGTGATTCTCACTGTTACGTTGTGCTGGAGGGTTCTGTAGCCACCACACGGGGTTCAATGAATGTTGTCACACCATGAAGTCAGCTACAAGCAGATGAGAACAAATATTGATTTCAGAGAATTCTACATCCCTCCACACCCAAGTTTCTGTAAAACTTTGTGATTCCCATTTAGGTCACACATTAAAACTAACTTTAAAAAAACACTCACATGTCTGCCTTTTTTTTTCGATGGATGGTTGCTATGGAAACTGGACTTAAGAATTTAAAGGTTTGAGTCTGGAAGAGTGAAGTTCTTCATTGACCTCATAGACTGTACAATGAGAGAATTTGCCGGCATTTTCTACATACAAAATATAATAGATTTTTGTTCTGTAGTTTGTCCTTCTGTAGCTGTTTCTGAAACAACTTGTTTCATGGTCAAGTATGTTAAGTGCAAACACATGAAATACAGGTGTATTCAGCATGGGGAAAAAAGCCATGTATCAGGTGCAACTGTCAACTGCAAGGGCAAAAATTTATTTTAATATACTGTATATACTATAACCAAAATATTAGCTGACTGGCTGCAGTGGGTTACTGAATTTTGTTTCGGACATTCGGGCACATCCAAATTTCCGAATCCCAATGCATCCGAATGTGTCCAAATCCGAATTTGCATTTCTGAATTTCGTATCCCATCCACATTTCATTAAAAAACAAAACTGAATTGGACATGTGACTTTTCTGGCCAATCAGGCCAATCAGATGTGTTTTTCGGTTTAATGCATCCGAATGGGCCTGAACATGAATTTCCATTATGGAAATTATTACATGCAATCAATAAAACAAGGATTGTACATAGAACAATATCGGACCTCTGAAAAGTACAAGCATGCATATGTACTCAGTACTTGGTTTGGGCCCCTTTTGCAGAAATTACTGCAATTACTTTTGCACAATATTCTAATTATTTGAGTTTCACCTGTATATGGCTCCCAGACCCCAATGGTATTCGGGAGCTCCCGAATGCAATTTGGAAAATCAGATCTCCAATGCCATTCGGGTCTAGGAGATTCAGCTTTAGTAGTAATATCTGTATATGGTTTTCTGTGGTATTTGCAGCGAATATGCGTCAACTCATCCGAAACTAACGAAAATTCGGATTTTGTCTGAATCAAAAACCCGAACCGAATTGAATTTCGGATCGGAATACTAAATCCCGAAATATTCAAACTGAACCGAATTTTTCCACAGCTTACATGTCTAATGGTGGTATAAGCCACAGGAATGTAGGCAACTCAATACTGAACCCAAATAAATAATTGTGTAAGATACACAGTGCTCTACAAGGTACATGGCATTCAATAAAGCAATATTGAACTCTCAAACGTTTTTCAATAATGAAATTAGATCAAATATACATTGTCCAGCAAAGTATTTACTTCAATGTTTGCCCAAGCACTTATAGTTATTATCTATCCGAACAGCTGGCTCCAACTCTCTCAGCTTGGTTTCCCTGAACTTCCTGTGCAGTACAAGATCACAAGAGACGGAGCAGCCACCAGCAGTTGTCCATCTGCTAGCTTGGGGAAGGGAGGAAGGAGGAGTGGGGAGCATGTGGGAGAGAATTGCCTTATATTGCTGTGCCTGTGTGTTTGTGAAGACACACACACAGCTTACTAGTACAGACAAGGGTGTCTCCATGGGACTCTGCAAGGGAAAGGAGCCACCCTAAAACAGGATTTCATGGCTAGCGCTCAGGGGACCAGCTGATTCTGCAGGAAACTGACATTTTTAAACATCAAGGAGCAGCATCCATTGTAGGTCATTTAACTGGCATTTGAAGTACCATAAAACATTTTCACTTTAATAACACTTTCAGGATTGCATCTACTAAGGTTGAACTCCAAACACAAAATAAATGTCACATATTAATGCAGCTCTGTATTGGTTGATATATCATTAAATATATTTATGTAGTTGTAAGCAGTGTACGTAACTGAAGTTGACTTGATATCAGTCCATTATAGTCAACTGTACAACAGAGCTCCGGCTAGGTGAGGGAGAAGCAGGGAAAAGAGCCAATCCCGTGTGCTGCAATGCTCATGCGGTAACAAGGAATGGGAGAGGAGAGTGACAGATATGAACCCATCAGTCTGCAGCTTCTCCTTTTACTGTTAAGTCCCAAGCTGGGGGGTGGCAGGAGACCTGTAAGAGTTACTTACAATAGCAGAGAAAAATCGGGCCCCCTGAAGCCTTATCGGACAGGGCTGTGCTGTGTGGCAGAGCTGTGTAAATCTCATAAGTAGAAGGACAGAGATACCAATCCTTTGGCAGGTAGAAAAGCTCCCTTATATGTATTCAATCTATGTATTTAGCTGTTTGCCTTGTGTTCAGCTTTAAATATTTTAATTTGTATTCTTCAAAACATCTTTTACAGCCATCCATGGAGCCTGAAGCTGCAAAGTGTGCATTTTGGAAATACACAATGGAGACTCTTCGAGGGCAGTGGTCTACTGAAGGTTGCGAAGTGGACTACTCCAACGTTACACACACCTCATGCAAATGTAACCATCTCACTCATTTCGCTATTTTGATGACCTCATCCAGTCATAACCAAGTAAGTGTACCGGGGTCATCCATCACAGCAAAGATGTCAGATAACTTTGTATGTTCTAGCCAGGGCCATGACTTTAATGAAGCAGCCTGAGGTGCATCTCTTTTGGCCACATGGGAATCCTTGGCCCTGCAGCAGTCAGTGCTCACCTCTAGCCTCCTCCACCATGGTATGTTCTTTGGTGTCCTCATGTCTAATACATGTCAATACAATGTCAGAGGTCCTTAGACCACCAGAGCCCTGGGAAGAAGAGGCTAGCATGAAGGTAGGATCGAAGATCAGGTGAAGATATCTTCTTTATTTGAGCCCCCTAGACCAAAATGAGCACTGCCCAACTGCAGAGGTTAGTCTTGTAAGTCCTGAAGTTCCTCTTGACCCTTAAAGGAGAACTATGAGGAAAGTGAAATGCACTCATGCATATAGTTAGAGCCAGTGTGTGGCTCTGCATCTGCCACATGCTGGCTCAATAGATCTAGAACTGAGTGCTGATCGCTCAGTTCCCACTCCTCTCCCTGCAGGGAGCAGTCACTGTCAGTCAAAGCTTTCCCCGGGGGTTCCCTCCTCTCCGTTCCTCCAGCACTGACTTGGCAGTGCTCTGCTGGTGGACCTGGTGGGGAACTGGGGGCGGGCACAGCTGGCTCTGGCTCTGGAAAGGCAGAGCCATCTGTCAATCAGGTAGTAATTAATCAATATTGTCAGGATCCATACCGGATGCATCATGGCTTTATATTAGTAAATGTCCTCCTGTGACCCAATAGAGATCTATCACCAAAAAAAGGTTTGGCCATTGTTTTCTTTTAAGTCTTAGTCCTTAGTCTATTCAGATCACTTGTATTAAAACAGCTCCTCTGGGGGACCCGTGGACACGGGATAGGAGCTCACTAAAGAGCCCCTAGAGCAGACGATGAACGATAGTTCTTAGTCTGCTCTGTGTGAACACAGAGACCGTGGCACTGTAGTCACAGCGCCACCTGTCTCACCGGTCACTAACTGCAGCTTGTGTAACAGTTTCTGTCACAGAAACTGTCACAGAACCGGCCTGCGTTCTATGGTCCGGTGCGCCTTATGGAGCGCAAAATACAGTATATAGCGCCAACAGTTTGTGCAGCGCTTTACAATATAAGGAAGACATTACAATCACAATACAATTCAAGACAAGATGGTAAGGAGGAGTACCCTGCCCCTGAGGGCTTACAATCTAAAAGGGAGGGACAAGTGATACATGAGAAGGTAGCTGTGTGGGGATGAATTATTTGTGAACGTGATGGTTGAGCGGTTAGGTTGAGGTGGGATAGGCTTCCCTGAAGAGATGAGTCTTAAGGGATCGCCTAAAGGCATTCAGAGTGGGAGACAGACGGACAGATTTGGGTAAAGAGTTCCAGAGGATGGGAGAGACTCTAGTGAAGTCCTATAGGCGAGCATGGGAGGAGTTGATGAGGGAGCTGGAAAGCAGGAGGTCTTTGGTAGAGTGGAGGGGATGGTTAGGGCGATACTATGAGACAAGGCTGGGGAAGACGGGGCAGAGTTGTGGATGGCTTTATAAGTGATTGTTAATATTTTGAATGTTATCCTTTAAGCGAGTGGAAGTCAGTGCAGGGATTGACAGAGGGGGGTTGCAGACACTGAGCGGTTGGCTAGGTGAATGAGTCTAGCAGTAGCATTCATGATAGACTGAAGGGGGGGTAGCCTGTGTAGAGGTAGGCCAATGAAGAGGGAGTTGCAATAGTCAAGATGAGATATAACAAGCGAGTGGATGAGTAGTTTTGCAGTTTCATTGGTGAGTAAGGGGCGTATTTTGGAGATGTTACGAAGGTGAAGGCGGCAGGATTTGGATAGGGATTGGATGTGGGGAAGAAAGGTGAGGTCCGAGTCAAGGATGACACCTAGCACCTTGGCATGGGGGGAGGGATGGATAGTTGTGTTATCAATCTCAAGGGCAAAGTTTGGGGAAGGTGCATGGGCAGGAGGAAATATCATGAGCTCAGTTTTTATCTGTAAAAGCCTTTCTTGTGTAACATAGTAGATGAGGTTGAATAAAGACCAAGGTCCATCAAGGTTTCAAATACTTGATTTGTCTGTGCTTTTGCCTGCAATGTATTTAAGTTGGTGATCTCTTTAAGTCTTTGCAATGTCGTGTTGATAATTTAGCATTTATAAACTTAATGGTCGGGATTGTCAGTATAGCTGGAGGTTGTTGTTGAAAGCATGGGTGTGCTTTTTTTTATTGTTAATTTATAAAAGATCTCTAGTATACATTCACAATACGGCTTTCATTACAATGTATAATGTTTGCCATTAGTGGAACGTTAAAGCAATCTAGGGTCTTATATGAGTAATGCTTTCCTGCTGAGAGTTCATACAATATACTATTCAATGTGCGTGCATAGTACATGGACAAAAGTGTAAAAATACCAAGATCTTTTGAAACAAGAACAACAACACGGTGATGCAAGAAGAATTTTCAGTTCCAGCAAGGTTCATAGGAGGCAACTGATATCAGCTCAGGCCTCATCTGACTCTGTGTACTGAGCTTTAAATAAATAATGGTTCCTCATGTTTTCTAATTATTGATCAGGTAAAACCCAATCACAGACTTCATATTATTTTCTCATTGCTTTCAGGAGAGAATTACTTTGTCCTTAATGGAAGACTCAGTACAGAAAATGAGTTTTAATCTGTCCTTGATCTTGCTCACCATCCCTATATTGCAGCTTTTTCAATTTTAAAACAGCCTGCTTACCCAGCTTCTAGCTCACAGAGACTAATAGTGAGCAAAATATTATTAATAATAATGATAATATCATATTGTAAGTTTGTAAGAATTTGATTTGTTTTCCATACTCATACTGTGCCTGCATATTACAGAAATTGTAAGATCCTCTGGGGAGTATGACTGTAGGAGGTTCACTAGACTGTAGAATCTTATGGGTAGGGACATTAGTTCCCGCCCCCGAGAAGCTTGCATTCTAATGGTAACTATTGAAATCTTACACAGTTGTCACTCATTGGAAGTGTCCTGTTAGAGTTACAACTTTGGATTTTCCTAATTTCCATTTCCTACATTAAGGACAGCATATATATATATTGCACTGCACAGCAGCATTGCAGCATTGCAGCATAACTGATTGGCTCCTTGTGGTGCTTCTACATCCCCCTCTCTAAGCAATACTGTACAGGGCCTGCAAGAGGCTGGTACCAGGTTAGATTCAGTTACCTACACTGTGTGCATTTCAAAATACATTTAGTGATGTATTAATGATTAAGAAGTTCCATTAATTTGTGTCTTTTATATCGGAGTTCAACCTGGATTGGCTCCTTGTGGTTCTTCTACCTCCCCCTCTCTCAGCTCTGCTGCACAGGGGCTACAAGCGGCTGATACCAAATCAAATCCAGGGTCAGAACACTTCTCAGGTTTATATTGCTGCCTATGTCATTAATGTGGAGATTTTCAGTCTTGTCCCTCAAACTGCCGAAGGATCGGCCGAAGCTACGGCCAGATCCTTCGGCAGCTTTGTGAATAGACCCCTTAGTATCTTTGTAATCCCCTGCTATACAGCAGAGTTCAGACTAGGAGAGGAAGAAGCAGCACAGGGAGCCGAATGGTTAAGGTGTAAGAAGCATGCCGATAGGAGAGAGGAGAGAGAGTGAGAGATGAGCTTATCAGTCCCCTGCTTCTCATTTCACTGTCCAATCATATACCGGGGGAGCAAACAAGACCTGTAATTGTTACTAAATTGTAGCAGACAAAAATCAGGTATCTTGCCCTGCCAGACAAGGCTGTGCTGTGTGACGAGAATGTGGAAATCTTAGAACTGGATGGACAGGCATACAAATCCTTTGGCAGATAAACCAGCTCCTTAAGGCCCCATTCACACCAGGACGTATCATGATCGCAAGTTGAATGTGTACAAACATGCACATTCATATTACGCGCACAAACGCTTAATGCGTTTGCGTTGCCATTACTAGGTAATGGCACCTCAAATGCGGCTGACCAAACTGGGTTTTTCCCCAGGTGGCATGTGGCGCAGCACGTCACCAAATTTGCAACATGTACTTCTTTTCCATGGTTGGCGCGCGTCCAAGGACCCAATGGTGACTGATGGGAATAAGAGCCAAATGCGGTAAACAAATTCCCACAAAGGTGCGGGAACGCATGTTCCTGAAATGTGCATCCTCACTATGTCCCAGTCTGAACGAGGCCTTATTTGTATTTTATCGTTTTTTTCAGTGGTTTGTCTAGAGTTTCATTTAAATATCTTTTTTTGTCCAGACCACAAATAATGAAGAAAGAAAATATATACAATATATTCAATTTCAGTATCTTTTCCTTCTAACAATGCTATTGTGAATGTCAAAACAAAAGGAGCAATGCTTGCAGTTCTTTTTTTCCCAGCATTGTAGGCCTCTGTGTTGTGACCATTGACTCCTCTGTATCATCTCTCTGTATCCTGATGTTTATCGGCTGTGCTTATTTCCTCCAGGTGTCCATTCATCACATCGTCCTCACCAGGATCACTCAGCTGGGGATCATCATCTCCCTGATCTGTCTCTCCTTGTGCATCTTCACATTCTTCTTCTTCAGTGAAATCCAGAGCACCAGGACAACCATTCATAAAAACCTCTGCTGTGCCTTGTTCCTGGCTGAGCTGCTTTTCATCATCGGTATCAGTATGACCAAAAAAAAGGTGCATATTTTTAATGAAAGTACAACAAATAAGCCACAATCACATCAGTGGCAATAAAGGTGAAATCTAGTAGGTAGCAGGTAGATGAGCTTCACTGTATGAACAAAAGGCTCAATTTATCTCTACAGATGGATGGAGTTGTCATATAGACACAAAACAGGTGGGCAAAGGTGGACTTTGGCTTGCATAGGGATGCATTCCCATAAATTTCCTGGCTGCACTCCGGATGACTGTAAGGTGACAGGACAGGGACCAAAAGGACTGAGTTGTGTGACTGTGATGGATTACTACCTGGGCAGGTCACAGGGTGAAAGGCTACATAGTGACTGGCTTGTGTGGTTGTGATGTATTTTTACACTTACTGGGTGTAAGGTGAGAGGTAACAGAAGGACTGAGCTGTGTGAGCTTTAAGGATGTTCTGGTTGGTAACACATTGAAAGACAGCAGAACGGGGTCTGAATTGTGTAAAAGTCCAGATATGTAAATATCCCATTGCACTCCAGACTAGAATCACACTTTAAATATTTCAGCGGCTGCCTGTGGATGGCGCCACGTAGGTCAATGTGTAGAGGAATATGCCACCAGCACACCAAAGGTCCATTTTATCAATCTGTCCTTATTCGATGTCAGATAAACATGGGATCACATCGAAATGCTTCAAGACCTTATGTAGTCCCTTCATGTGTCACACACTATTTTTTTGCCTGATGTAGGGTCTCAAAATGTTGCATTTGTATGTGATTCTATGTTTATCTGACATTGAATAAAGCATTGCGTCATCTTCTAGCCAACATCCCAAAAGTAGAGTCTCTAAACCTTGATGATGGAAGATGGTGCCAGATGTGTAGGAAAAAGGGTCTGTGTCAGCAGGCTGTGAGACATAGCTTGCTTTCAGGATGTTTTTTACATCAGTTTGAGGTATGCCAATTAAGTATTTTTGACATAACTGGCTGTGCTTTTGTTCTGGGCTAGGGGAAGTATAAGCCAGAGATAGCCAGGCAACCAATAATTTCCAAAGAAGTTCAACAGTTACATAGTAAGTCATGTTAAAAAAAGACACACATCCATGGAGCTCAACCACGCAACAAAAACAAGCACATTACAAAACTTGCATCCACCGAACTCTAAACCTGCAGGTGCTTCAGAAGAAGGCAAAAAACCCTTGTAGACTGTAGTCCAATATGCTATAACAGGGAAAAATGTGCTTTCTCATCCCCCTAAGCAGTTGGATACTCTATGGATCAACAATCTACGATGGTGTTGCTTTTAAATATTAATAGCCGGTTATAGTCTATGCATTCAGAAAAACATCCAAGCTTTTGTTTTTTTAAACAATCTACAGAGTTGGCTAGAACCAGATCTAGTGAAGGTCTGCTTCAATTTCACAGCTACTGTAAATAACCTCCCCTATAGCTACAGTTACTGTAAATAACCTCCCCTATAGCTACAGCTACTGTAAATAACCTCCCCTATGTGAAGGTTAACCTCTTTTAATCCAAGCACAAACAGTGCCTCCTTGTCTTTTAAAATGGAACACGTTTGCACCAAGTTGTCTGTTGGTTGACCTTGATAGGTGTGTGTCTTTTTTTCAACCTGATTTACTATGTAACTGTTGACCTCCATCAGAAAATATTGGCTGGTCTGGTGGCACTAGCCTGAAGTTTCACAGAATGCACCATAAAAAGGAGCCAGACCGAATGGTAAAAGACTTTGGAAGAGTTCTGTATTTATCCAACATCTTCATATCCTCCTTCATTGCCTCTGCTCAAGGAATAATACATTCAGTTTAGCTAAAATATATTTGAACCCTACTAATGAACGTCTCTCATTCATGCTCCTTTATGTTTTAATAAATACTGTATACCATTAAAAGTATTTTGTTAGATAGGTTTGATTAGTGCAAAAATGTTGATCTCACTAGAAATCCATTGCTGTCCTGTGTCCTGTACTCTGTAGTGTTATTGTAAAGAGTTTTATCAGCCCTGCCTAGTGAGAGAGATGTTCTGAAGTCCTAACACACTCTCTGTCCTAGGGTGACAATGTTATTCATCCGTTAATAAAGTGCGGTGTGCAAACGCTGTAAACCTAGCACAGAAAGTATGTTTTTGTCAGTTTTACCAGGTGAAAATAAAGGAGAAAAGCCTGGAAAAGGGAAAACTAATGCACCCACCCCCTGATGAGATGCAGTATTTTACATTTTTGTTGGGTTTAGTGTTCTGTCTCAACCACCGATTTATGTATTTGAACATACCTCCTGAGACTAGTCTGTGCTGATAGTATGACAAACTACTGAGCTGATGGTATCCGCAGGCAGGGTGAAACTCAACAAGAAGACTCAAAGAAGAATCCGGTGTAGTTTATTCAGGCTTGACAATACAAAGGTTGTGATTCCTTGTCATCCCTAGAGGTGAAAAGCATTTCTTTCTGGAAGCCTTGTAACACCATGTATAGAACCCTCTTAAAGCAGATGCTGATATGAAATCATCTTGCATTCATTAGTTAAACAAACATGTTTTTCTTTTACTTCCAGGTCCTCTTGGGCATTGCTGATGTAATATGCCCAAGTGTTGCATGCTGGGAAGATTACATCAGTAGAGCATAGCTGGGAAATCTCATCTGTAATCTCACAAGATCTCAGGGAGAGGCAGATGATGTACATGGTCACATGTCCTAGTCACATGTGCCAGAGTTCCAGGAAGTAAAAGGAGATATATGAATCTGCCCTTAGTAAAAATGGCCGCTGTCAGAAGAATAGGGAGGAAAAGAAAAATAAGGTATGCAAAGAATAAAGAGCCTGTAATTATCTAATAGTATATGTAGATTGCCTTACTAAACATTTCTAAAAGGTGTATTTGTTGTCATTTCAAAGATATGGGTAAAGTTCCTACCTTAGTGAGGGAGACATTGAAAAGAAAATAGGGAAGGGAGGCTGGGAGTGTCTACTAGAAGGCTGTACCAATATAAATAAAACAGTAGGGGTGAACAATGTATACGGAAAACAAATGTAATAGCGCCAATCTACCACTAGTTGTCAGGAACATACCCTAACATAATGATATGCAATGCAATACATAACAATGTAAAAACAATAGCAGAAAATAACAGTGGCTGTAGCAGCATATTTAGATATACTTTAATCTTTTCTCATAGCTGAGCATCATCACTCATCCATTTAGATGTCCTTCTCTGCATTCTCTCCAGTTTCCCAACATCCTTCGGTGAACTGGTGCCCAAAACTGAACTACATACTTCTAATGTCTTAAAATGCTTTGTACTCTGCACAAGTTTCCTTTAAAACTTTAGGAAAAAAAAGAACAATTGGCTGAGCGAATAATCAGCTGAGCCAGGAGTCTTCGCCATATAAACACAGCGCTTTACTACAAAACAAAGAGACCCGTTCCTGTTTTCCCATTCGCCATCATTAGATTGTCATCGTGAAATAACTTCAGATTGTTGTCTTGCTGACTGAAGTCATAATGCGGAAAGCAATAACTTTCCCTAGCATATATATGTATTTAAAGAAGCTTCTGTCAGGGGAAATCAATTCCTCTGTGTGACACTGAATGCTCAGGAAGCGACGCACACCGGAATAATTGCTTTTATTTTATTGTTTAAATATTGGGAGGTGGTAATATTCACTAGGCACAAGACGGTAATAAGTAATGTTTATTCCCCCTTGAGGGACTCTCATTGAGCTTCTCTATAGCCCTCCTTATATCTCGCATTTCTGCAGAAACTTCTATGTAATGTTTGGAGTTTTGCCGTGTAGCAGACACTAACCGAGACTCTTTCAAAAGTTCAGTTAGAGTTTATGGAAGTTTTAAAGCAAATCATTTATTTACCCCGAAGATTCATAGCTGGGTATTTTTTTTCTAGGAAACAATACATTTTATTGATCAAAAACTTTCAAAAATTGTGCATACTATGGTAATAAAGAAATGCCATGAAGTAGGGGGATAGGGGAGTTGACTCAAAGGTCAACTACAGTGAAAATGATTGCAATATAAAATGGAGGATAGAGGATGTAAATTCTGTATTTAAAAGACCACTATACCGAAAAAAATATATTGTATTATAGTAACTGTATGTGTTTATTAGTGTTTATTATATTAATTCTCTTTTTAATTTCACAAGCCTTATTTGATTTTTTTCACATTTACATACATATCAAGTTGTCCAGCAAAAGTGACAGCTGATCGAGGGATGCCAGGCGGAAGGGTGCCAACACTGGCACCTATGCAGTGAATTTTGGCTGGTTCATCAAGAACCGGCTGAAATTTGCTGCGTGTATAGCCTACTTAAAGGAGAACTATGAGGTGAGTGATTTTCACTCAGCCTCATAGTTCGAGACGACGTGTGACAATAAAACTGTCACACGTCAGCTAAATAGATCGGGAAGTGAGCAAACACATACCGTCGCTCACTCACTTATCAATCCTGTCCCTACAGAGAGCCGTGACTGTCACTCACGGCTCCCTGCAGGGATTCCCCCCTCCCCGCTCCGATCCTCCAGCGCTGACTGGCGGAACGGACAAGGCGGGTACAGCTGGCTCTGCCTCTAGATAGGCAGAGCCAGCTGTCAATCACGCAGCTGGGTGGATCTCAACAGTAATGTCGGGATCCGTCCCAGCTGCGGCGGTCTCAGTATACAGCTACAGCTCGCAGTATACTGAGCTTTGGGTCATGGGAGGACGCTAGTATATGTCCTCCCGTGACCCTTAGGAGAACAATGGGGAAAAACACTTACCCCATAGTTCTTCTTTAACAGGGGTTGGGGCAGACCATATAACACTGCCCGGGTTGCTGACAACAGATTTTATTTATATAGTGTGATGTTGGGGAGCCCACAGAGCACTTCCACAACTTCTTGAATGAAACAGACCGCTTTATTCTGCCCTTTCAGGGCAGCCAAACGGTAAACATAAAGTACACGCCTATCCTCAGCGTACTCAACATAAAAGTCTAAGTCTTCAGCACAACATAACCAAACATAAGGGAATCCTTTCCCATGAAATAGAAGTCCTTCCAGCAAGGTACAGCAATATAGCAAGTCTCTCCTTAACACACAGCTACAGCTGATGACTTCCTCCTCAACTCCCACCCTCCTCTCTGGGAGTTACCGACCCTAGCGCAGGAAGGTTAACCCTGCGGCTGTCCTTAAAGTGACCACAACCCAAATAGGGGTTTAGTAAATCAAAAGCAAATATCAGTGGCACTGAGCAACACATTGCTAAAATAATGTGGCACAGTGCCTAAGCTACAGCATATATTATTATATCTGCTAGGATTACATGCAGTTAGAAAACAATCACTATCCATGGATGCATGATAGTGTGTCTAGGGATAGTTATTGATTCCTAACCACATGTAATCATATCACATACCATTACATGCGGTGTGCAGGCGTTTACATGCAGTGGCTACAGTCCATGTACCCATTGCACTCCTGACCGCTCATCCATGGGAAAAAAGGTGGGTGCATCGGTAGTCGACAGATGGCCACCATCCAGTAATACAGATAAATATAGACACCGGCACTCCGATGATAGAATACGTCTATTTAATTATGTACGTGCAAAACATACTTATTGTGATGTTTCGGGGTCACGTAGGATCCCCTTCATCAGGCAGAACAAGTGAGGCACACTTGTTCTGCCTGATGAAGGGGATCCTACGTGACCCCGAAGCTTCAAAAATGTGGGCGCCGCCATCTTGGTTTATACCAAGATATACTCCAAAATAGCTGCGCGTGCGCAGAACACACTGGCGGCCTATTTAGCCGACATTCGTTCTGCAAATAACGTCACTCATGACGTGGCGTCGTGTGACGTTATGGACCTCGCCTCTAAGATAGCAGCAGGCATGCGCAGAACTCGCCGGCGGCCACTATTGTTTGAGTATATTCGGGCATATAAAAAAAAATAGTTTTGCGATACACAACACACGGCTGTTTTAGCCGTGATCGTGTTCGGAAGCACGGGCAGAATCGCAGCGGGAAACCACGCGATCCGCCCTGCGCTACTGGGGTGCCATTAGAAAAAAGAAGATTAGAGGCACGATCGGTTCACACCTTGGCGAATCCGCGCGGCAATTGTGCACGTGAGGTGTCACCTAGGTGTGAAGCGGCCCTTAAGGATAATTTTTCTTCTTTAAGTGTGCACCCAGAAAGTTTTGAAATTGTTGCCCAAGTTTGCAACTTTTATTTGTCAGTTACTCCGAGTCACGGTCTGTTTTCAGAAAAAGATAAAAAGGGATTTTTTTGTACTTATTTTTCTCTCCTTTCTTTTGTTTTTGTTAGACACCTTTTCCTTTTGTTGGTTGCTTAGTGTGAGATCTCAGTGACTGAAGTTTTAATAGCTAACAGCATCATCTATCTTGTTTTATTTTCATTCAGCTCAAGGGGGAGCAGAGATTACATAACAGCCAGTTTGTCATACCTCTTTTCACTTACCATGATCTTGTTTTTTTTATTTTGCTTTTTTTTTTAACCTGTGGAAAGAGTGAAGCCGTGCCTTGTTCCTGTACTTATCTCTGGAATAACATCGAGTCTATTAATGTTCTCTTTCAATACAGTAATTAAACTCTGAATGCACCCAAACACAGTCTGGGTCTAATGTTAGCTGAAATGTATAGCTTGCTAAGATGGCTTTATTCCTAACAATAATGCAGAATAATAGGCACACTTTTTATGATAATCTTCTAATAGGTACCCAGATGCCATTATAGCGAGGGAAAAAAAGGTATGTAGCTAAATTAATAATCCCTAAGAAAAGATAGCATGCCTGAAATTTTAATTATTATTATTATTACACATCACTATTATTAATAGAAGCATTATTTATGGTATAATTTTATACATTTTAGGTCAGATTTGTAACATTTTCCTGAAAGTAAAACTTAACAAGACACAAGCCCAAAGCCCGTTGACACATGCCCTAAGGAGCATTTGACTATTGAGGCAGGTACTGTGAGGCTTCATGTGCTGTTCCTTATTATATTGTACTATATTCGAAGATGCTTTAAACCAAGTGAAAGTGTTTTCCACTTTCCAAACTTCACATTTATCAGGCATACTGGTAGGGAACCTGGAGCTCAAGCTACTGACAGAAGTAATAGAAGACAGGAAATAGATGTAACAAGTTGTTTGTGGATGAATAGGAAGTAAAATAAGATTGAACAGCACTGGAGATTTAGCTGGAGACGTATAAATATGAAGTGGAATTCAGGCCTTGAGACCGCAATGTAATAACCACGAGCAGCGAAGAGAGAGAAGTCCAAATATTACATTAGTCACGCAGCCGCCTGGTTTACTAAACTCTGATAAGTGTCAACAACTGCTCTTCATTCTAATGGAAGCCATCAAGCCAACATCTATCTGATGGGTTGTAATCTGGTTTTCTGTTTAGTAAAAATCACCTTTTATCATGTATCTGCAGAACGTGAATAGCGTTTTGTGCCAGTCTGAGAAAATGAGAGTTGGATTGCCTCTTTAACAACAGGCGGCACGTACTTGCAGCCTAACATGTTTATCATGTACATCTTATGAACCGGGGCCTCTAATTCCCTTTTCAATTTTTGTAATACTATTGTCCTCAAACCGCTAGAAAACCAGTATAACAGTGATTGTATTAGAGTCTAATCCTCTAAGAGTATGTGCAACCTGCCCTGAATATGTAACAGAGGAAATTTAGAGGAAAAGTTAGAAACTGGCTTGACCTTGTTTTTAAAGATTAGTTAAATTTTTTACCAAAAACGGATATATTTTTGGAACAAACCCTGTGGGATTGTTAATTAAATGTATCCATTTGGTCAATGTGAATAGTTTTCTATCTGTACTTAGTGAAAGGTAGTGTGAGTTGGCGCTGCAGGGCAGGGTACATTGAGTGTCTTCAACCCTCCACCGCCCCCAATCCCCCTTCCCACCACGTTTCTAAAATCTGTTCCCATACCACTGTGCATTGTCATGGCTTTCTGCACTAGTTGCCTGACAGCATGGGAACTCCACCCCATTTATCTTGTGACTTGTGACCTGGAAGTGTGTAAAAGGCTGTGTGCCCTTTATAACAGTAGATTCCAACCAAGCCTTTAGGAAGACATAAAGTCCCACTAAAGCCAGCATTCTTGGTTTTGTTTGAATTGGGAAGGGTTAGAACCGCTATTAGGTGTATACTGCAGTTGTTATGAAATTAAAACACTATTGTTTGCATATGGTGGAAGAGAACATCTGTCAATTTTTCTATTGCTTTCAATGCTTGTTGTGAAGATTCCCCTCACCAGTGTGGTCACAGGTACAGAAAGTGAGGGGACACAGACTATAATAGAAATATAGAGTAATGAGGTCACCAGCACCCCAGGGTCCACATTATCAAGTCATCCTTTATTGAAGTCAGATAAACTTGCTATCACAAAAGATTGCAACGTTTCGGAACCAGTGTGATCCCTTCAGCAAAATAATGTGACGCAGGTTCTAACTATCTTCCTTTCACCAATGTTTAGTTTGGAGAGAAGGCATGATACATTTTCTAGTATATACACTAGAGATGCACCGATAGCGATACTAGTATCAGTACTGGTGCCGATACCGAGTATTTGGGCTCGTACTCGCCAAAATGCTCCGATACCTTTCCCGATACTAGAACTTCCGGTCAGAGGAAGAATTCCTCTTACCGGCAGTGCCACAAAGAAAGATGGAGCCGGGAAGCTGGCTCCATGCGGTTTAGCCTGCTCGATGCTGATTGGCCTGGAAGCCGGCTTCCCAGCCAATCAGTGTTGAGGCGGGCAAACAAATCTGATAATATAGCGACCCCCCTGCAGGCACCTAATTCCCCTCAGATAGATTCTTAGCATTCTTTAACGTACCAGTCCCTTGGCCACATCTGCCATCTCCTGTGTGCACATCGCTCACGTGATCTGCGCTCAGCCTGCTACTGCGCATGCACAGGATTTCTGAATGAGAGTGCTGGGCAGTCTTTGCATGCGCAGTAGGAGGCAGAGTGCTGATTATGTGGGCGCTGTACACATAGGAGACGTGGGCAGATTCGAGAGAGCGTGTGTGTCTGCTCAGTATCTGCTCAGCTGGGACTTGTACGTTAAAGAATGCTAAGGATCTATGTGGGGAGAATTAGGTGCCTGCCGGGTGGGGGTCGTGTCGCGATATAGTCAGACCTGTTTGGCCAGCCTCAATGCCGATTGGCTGGGAAGCCGGCTTCCTGGCCAATCAGCATCCAGCCGCCCAAACAGAATGGAGTCGGCTTCCCGAGCAATCAAGAAGCCTTTCTGGCTTCCTGATTGCCCGGGAAGACGACTCTATGCTACCGGAAGTACCGGTATCAGTACTCGGTATCGACGATTACCGAAATATAAGTATTGGTACTTTTACTCGATAGCGAAAAACCGGTATCGGTGCATCCCTAATATACACTCTGTGGGTCCTCCATGATGTTCCTGGAACCCCCTTCCGAGTTCTTGAAAGTTTGTATGCCAATACCCTGCATCTCACAATACAGGCAGATAGGCTTTATCACTTAATCAGAGGTGACCATAACACTTGGCGATATTGACTGGATTGTACTGACTGTATTGGGACAAGATTTCAAATATGATTCTTGGCAATATGGAACCTGAAATAAAAGTGGAAAAAATGATATGATTTGTCAGATGTCGTGTGAGTAACATGGTCAGTAACCAGACCTCAATTCCTTGTTTTGAATGCACAAAAACAGCAAAATATCTAGTTAAATCTAGCTCGTGTATTTATGATTTGCCATTTTAGATAAATAATATATATAATATAATATAGTATAATATATTGCCAAAAGACACCCTGGCATTGCCACGCACTGCTACAATATATATAGTTTTCTTTCAGCAGCTCTTTTCCTAGCTATCAATATGTAAAGTAAAACCAGGCTAATGACATCTTTTGAAGTCACACTGGTACCCAGTAGGACTGGCGATGACGATGATTATTTAGATAGGATGGTGAAGGGGTTTATGGGGACATATCCAAAAAGTTTTAGTTGTAAGTTAGGAGGGCTATCTGTTATGGTGGTTTAATGACTAGTTCATATTTTTTTTTTTTTTAAACCTGCATGCCTTTATATGAGCCTCCTGGAATAGGCCATATGTCACGGTCTGGGGACCGGGGCACTAGGGTATGTGAGCTACGGGGTTTGAGGAGTTAGTAGGAGTCAAAGACAAGAGGGATATCTGTGATGTTGGTCACAGAGAGAGAGGAACTAATGGTCTGTGCGTTCTCAGGAAGCACAAGAGGCGCAGAATCTAAGAAGGGCCAGGTATTCGACAGAGCCTCTAGTGGTGAGGATGATTGGCTGCTGGACACCTTCCAGGTTGCAGCCCTCTAGCGCACCCACACAGACACAAAGGACTAGTCGAAGCACCGGGGAACTGGATACAAACAACAGGTAGGGAAGAAAGTTGTAACCAAGAGGAGGAAGATAGGAACAGTGGCACAGAATGAGAGCCCACAACCAGGGAGAAAAGCAGAAATCTGGCAGGGATTTCCGGATATTGTGACACCATAGAAGGGTTTCTCAAAACTAAGGGTATGTGTAGACACCTTGTGGTCCTCACTATTGGAAACCACTATTACATTGCCTTTTTTTATTATGGCCAGTTGACTAAAAGTGACACTAAATTCAGGAGTTAAATCCTAAAAATGCATTCAAGTACCTTAAGGCTCTGTTCACACCTAGGCGTATCGAATATGCGCGCTTGTCCCGCATTTCATGACACGCTTTTTTACCGCGATTCGCGACAAACGCGCGTTTCCGAAGGCTACTTGGCTGTATCCCAATGGAAACGCGTGACAAAAACGCCGCAAAGAAGCTCATGTACCTTTTGAGGCGTAGGCCGTTTTGTAGCGCATTCAGACGGGCTGAAATACAGCAAGGTGTGAACCATACCCATAGAAAACAATGGGATTTTCATGTTTGAGCGTTTTGTAGAGCATTCGTAGAGCATTGAACGCGCTACAAAACGTATAGGTGTGAACCAGGCCTAACTATTAACAACAATGTAAAGTATTTGTGCATTAGACATGTGCATTCGGATTCGGACGAACCTGCAAATCAACGAAATTCAGTTGATTCGGCGGTTCATCCGAATCCGAAATAATGAATTTATTATATGCCCGAATATACGAAAACTATATTCGGGCATACATAAATTTGATGTCAGAATGTACTGCAGCCATATTGGCCTCCGGCATGTTTTGTGCATGCCCGCTGCCATCTTGGAGGCAGAACGCTTGATGTCACATGACGTTGACGTCACACGCTGAATGAGCGGTGGCCGTATCGGCTGCCGGCACGTTCTTTGCAGGAGCGCTGCCATCTTTGGGTATATCTTAGTATACACCAAGATGGCAGCGCTCAAACATGGGGGTGCCGCCATCTTGGTGTATACCAAGATACACTCAAAGATGGTGGCGCACATGCACAGAACGCACTGGCGGCCGCTATGGCCGCCGCTCGTTCTGCAGTTTCAGTGTGTGGTTTCGGATTCGAAGGCTTGTTGCCTCTGAATCCGAAACAGCATAAAAATGTGTTTTCTTTGAGGAAACGAATAAACATGTTTTTCGTTTTCAATCGTTTCATCAGAAAACACATTTTTTTTGCCATGCACATGTCTATTGTGCATTACACAGCTGTAGATCCTCAAATAATCTCTGAAGTGGTGCTGACACTGTTCTTCCTTCTATAGGGTGGTTATGTTTGTTCCTCATGGTCCCTGTGTGTGTTGTAAAGTAGTCACCGCTCCAAGCTCGCTCCCATGGACTACAATCTCATGTTTAGTTTACTAATGTGTACTGAAATTATAGTTTATGAGTTTGTGTGAGTTTGGAGCGGTGGCTACTTTACAACACACACATGGACCATGGGGAACGAAAGTAGCCACCCTCCAGAAGGAAGGACAGTGTCAGCACCAATTCAGAGATGATTTGAGGATTTACATCTGATTGATGCACATATAAGATACATTTTGTTAATAGTTAAGGTACTTGAATGCATTTTTAAGATTTAACTCCTGAGTTTAGTGTTACTTTAATTAAACTAAGTCAAAACTAGTATTTAATTGTTTAAAAAAAAAAATCCTTATAATGTCAAATGGCTTCTTTCTATTTTTTTAAGCTTCTGTGTGCCATCATCGCTGGACTTCTACATTACTTCTTCCTCGCAGCGTTTGCCTGGATGTGCATTGAGGGAATCCACTTGTACCTTATTGTCGTCGGTGTCATCTATAACCGTGGATTCTTGCACAAAAACTTCTACATTTTCGGTTACTGTAGTCCGGCTGTGGTGGTTGGCATTTCAGCGATTCTGGGATACAAGTATTATGGCACGGATAAAGTGTGAGTATGCTGAAGTGAAGGCTCTGCGTTTAAAAATATTTTCTCAAATGAATGAATTATTTATGTGATAATATTTTATTTATCTTGAAGATGTTGGCTGAGCACGGAGAACAATTTTATATGGAGTTTTATTGGACCGGCCTGTCTCATCATTCTTGTGAGTACGAAGTTTGTGTTTTATTATGTGTTTATTGCCTTTTTTTTGCATTAAGTAAGATTTGAAGACTGGTTTAACTACACCAGGGGTAGGCAACCTCAGCACTACAACTGTTGTGAAACTACAAGTCCTACGCTGCACTGCAAAACCTTGACAGTCACAGTCATGACTCCCAGAAGCACAGCTCAATTAAAATCTAATACCCTTTGTATTTCTTTTTATTTCTGTACCCCTCTCTCCCCTCAAGTATTGGTGACTGATTTCTGCTCTGTTAAAACCCTGCATCTTGCCCTCCCACTCCAATGCTCTGTGCTGACAGAACTGAGTAAGAGCCACATGCCCTTGCAAATACTCGGTATAGGCATCCCTAATCAGAATACAATATTGTTTGCAATAGTCGTCTTTTAAGTGATAGTTAATAATATGGGAGTGCAGGCATTTTGGCACAAGACGGGTTAACCCTTATTTGCACTTAAAGCACTTGCATGGTGAGATTTGCAAAGTTAAAAACCCCTTTAGCAGACAATCTGTGAATCTCTACAATTAGTTAGTTTATTTGCCAAGTTTTAAAGAAGCTATTTAGAAGTCGATAATTTTGAAAGCAATTACAAATCATTATTGAGCGGAGCTGACGCCAATCTTCAGCTTCAAGTTTGCTAATTTTTTATTGAGTCCTTGGGTTAGTGGTAGTTGATGACACATAACGAGAACCATTCCACTCCTTACTTCTGTACAAGTGCCAGCTGCCGCAGATTGTTAGTCAATAGTGATGATGATAAAGATAATGTTAGAAAAGACTCCAGTTTGATCACAGAAGTTCCTGTTTCTGTACAAACAGGGGAAAGGGCCTAATGGGAGAATCAATAACCCAGTGTGATCCGGGTTACACTTGTTGGAATGATTATGGATCATTTTGATTTTTTTTAAATTGAAAATTATTTATTTTTTTTAAGTAACTTACACTACCTGTTAGAAATAAGAGATAGTTACTTTTCTGCCAACAGCAGTCCGTTAGTTTTTGCTCTCATTTATCTCATTGGATAAAAAATAATATTTAGTGAGTGGTTATGGACATTTTTCTTCTTTTGCCATTGCCTTTTCCAAGTAATTAGTGGTGTAGGAGAAAGCAGTACGGATTTTAGAACTCTTGAATCTACTATCTCTACACTACAAATCATTATTCATATGGCCAAACCTACAATAAATATGTGTTGCGGTGTGTTGCTTTACCAAAAATGGTTTAGGTGTAATTTCTGGTTTGTTGTGGTAACATTGGAGTTAAATGCACTGCAGTGGAACACCTTGGCGTGAATGGGCACTAAGAATAGACATGTAACTTAATAGGGTTCAGGTAGGGTTTAGGGAGAACATATTCTGCTACACATAGATCACTTCCTGTCCACTAATCCAATGGAACAACAACAAAATAATGTCACCAAGTTTACATTAGTAGGGAAATTACTGATGTTGGCTTCACAAAGCTTTATTGAAAATGATTTTCAGATTTCTCTATTGTAACGGACTCCAGTACTCAGGATGAGTATGTGCGCCGCTGTATTCTTCCTTGCTGAGGAGATGCTGCAACCAAGTGATCTTTAGCTCCAGTTCCCCCATTCACTAGTCAAAACCAAGTGTAGGGGGAAACAAACTCTGATTTATTGAGCAACTGTGCAACCTTCTATACACAAAGTGATCAGATAAGATTATAATCCCATCACATACACCATGCCCTCTCCAGACAATCTGACTCTACAAGGTGCGAAAGAGCTCCAGGCAGCCATAGCAGGAGTCTGGCCAGACGCAGGAGAATGTCATTGTCCTGAGCTCCTTGGGAATACAAAGAGAGCTAACACAGGGGGGGGGCTGCTGACATTCTAAACAGGTTACACAGAATAACATACTTAAACATAACCCAACAATAACACACACATAACCCATAAAATTATGACCATGTCGTCACAACTATATGGACCACTTAGTCAAAATTTGCTTATTAAAATAACAAAAATTAATGGCCTTGTTTTCTAAAAATGTCAGTGCAGGCTGTTGATAAACAAAACCATATCACTGAGAGCTGCCATGTTGGTTTTTTAGTACACTCGCACACCTAAAAAGAAAGAAATTGAAAATGTAAAATAGAAACTGATCTGTTAGGTCAGTTTCCGGCACTAGAAGAGTTATTGTAGGTATTTATATAGCACTCACAATTTACATCAGTACACATTTACATTAGTCCCTGCCCTCCAGGAGCTTACAATCTATGGTCCCTATCTCACATAGCCAATTAACTTACCAGCATGCCCTTGGAATGTGGGAGGAAACCCACAAAAGCCCAGGGAGAACATGCAAACTCTGTGCAGATAGTGTCCTGACTAGGATTTAAACCAGGGACCCCAAGTGCTGCAGGGCAGAAGTAATAAGCACTACACCACCATATTATACTCCCCTATCCTGTTGCCAGACTGCTATCTTTCCTCCGCTCCAGTGCTGTGACCTCCATCAGACTCTTCCGGAAGTATGGTTCCATCCACTAAGCCCTACAGTACACGGAAGCCAACACTACTAGAACTGCCAAATGCAAAAAAAAAACTTGTAAAAGTTGCAGTTACATGGGCCACAGGAGAAGTGACTATATTACTCTTTCTATTGCAGGGGAGTGCCGTTTTTTGATTTATTGACCTTTACAGGGTCTTTTTAAATGAGTTTCCGTAACCCTCTACAGCTGATTACACCCTTAAAAACCACCTTCAATCGCACCCAAATGTCTTCATTTCACTCATTCTTACTTGAAAGCCTCAATTAGCACAACATGTCAGCTACTGCAAAGCAACAGTAGTGTTACCTACTTGGCTTATTTTCTATTTTCTGAACAAGTGTTGGGAACATTACAAACATAAACTTGCAACTATTGCCAGTAACACTTTTACGTCAAGTATTTTTTGTATACCGCTCCTTTAACATCACTTTGAAGCGCAGTGAGTCCATCACAGTTTCCTGCCAAGCCTTTTCAAACTTGAATTTTTTTTTCCAAAAGTGGCTCTAAACATCTAAATTGTTCCTGAAACTTTGAAAGCACAAAAATAAAGTTTGACATGTCAGCTGTACTTTGGCAAAACCCAGCGGGAGGTTCAAGACGAAAACCGTGTCAACAGTCTGATAATCTGAAGTTCATATATTGCATTGTATCACCTGTTATTGGTGATCGGACATTGCAGAAGATTACACTGTCATCTTCATGTTTCACAAATTCCTCGGCACCCTGTAATCATCACGGCTATTTTTAACCCAAATTGTAGCATTAGATTGGAGCCAGCTATTTCACAAGAGTGGATGAGGCGAAACGCGCTAGCGGAGAAGGCTTTTCTGTAAATAAAAATCTCTTCCCTTTATCAGTTTGTTAAATCGTTGCAGACGCTGCCATTTTGAAAACTCATCTTGAGCTTTATGGCCACATCTGAACTGTGAGGATGGACACTGGATTTCTTCACTCTTTGAAAATAGGCTCTTAAAGTAATCCTGACCGGCCTAAATGTTTTTACATTAACAACCGTAGTGCAGGAAAGTGTCCCTGTGGAGCCCGCTTGGATTTTATGCCTTGCTCTACATGGGACTTGTACTTCTACTCAAGAAGGGAGTAAGGTCTACACCTCTATAGCGCTAAGCCCTGTGTCATTTAGCAACCAGTTGCTACTACTGTTCACTGAAGTTCTGGCATTTGACAACTTAATGACAATGGGAAGGACCTAGCGGAGATTAATCGTGTCTTAGGGCAAAAAGTTGACATCCCACAATGGACTGCATAAAGGAAAAGAGCCACACGCTCTGGATCAGTTACTGTATATATGAATTTAATCAATCACCTGGTACCTAGCCAATCCACCTGAATGCCTCCTTTAAAGCATTTCACTCAGCAAGGGCTTAATTGTAAGTATGAAAGGTAATCATTCAATGAGCTGTTATCAAGCGAAACACATCAGCAGAGGTGAATTGTCTATGCACTCTGTGATTGAATAAATTCATACATAGGGTAACTGATCCGTATGTGTAGCTACCTTTATCCAGTACATAATATTTATGGCCCGGGTGAGCTGAGATGAGAGTTGGCACCTGGGGCTGAGTGGCTGCTGGCCAAAAATCTTGAGTGGAGCAGTGGATCCTTTTTACATATATACAAAATGGACTAGGATCCAATGGGCTCAACTGGGACACAGGGATCAATCTGAGAACCAGCACAGGTACTGACAGCCACCACAAGTTGTCTGCATTTAAAGAGAATATCCCCCCAGTACTTACTTCCACGTGCAACCCTGCAACTATATTGCTGGGTCAGAGTCTTTGGTAAATACCTGGTTCTTCCAAGAAACAAGAAGCATGTGACCTCCTCCCAGGATACAGTGTTTGGGATTTTGCAGCCCTTATAATAGACCCCTCAACCGCAGATACTTACTTTTGCATACACCCCAACAACTGCATTGCTGGGTCAGAGTCTTTGGTAAATACATGGCCCATCGAGGCATGGAAAAGCATGTGACCTCCTTCCAGGATTTAATGTTTGGGTCTTGGAGGCCAATCGCTGCATACAAACACTGTTGCATGATCCGGAGGAAGATGATGTTAACACCTTTTGCCATGGCGCTTACAAAGGGTCCGGACACAGTGCTCTCGTGGGCCAACAGATCAATGATGAAGCAGAGGGAAAGAAAGTATCACTGAGTAGGGGGGAAGGTAGGGCATTTTATCAGATAACCTATGACAATACACTGAGCGGGCACTGCCATATATTGCATGACCGGACCGCACTGAGACTGTGCGGCCCGGTACCATTTGATCTGCGGACCGGGGGTTGGGGAACACTGCCCTAGAAGACTTTCCTTGCAGCTTGTATTGGCATCCACAGCATTGTCTTTATAGCTGTCTGTCTCTCGTTTTCCAGGTTAATTTGATGGCATTCGGTGTTATCATCTACAAAGTTTTCAGACACACTGCAATGTTAAAACCAGAAGGTAGCTGCTATGAAAACATAAGGTGAGTAGTCAGAAATTCTAAAGCACCGTATATAGGAGCATCTCCGAGGAAGAGTATTAATAAAAACTGGTGCAACTGTGCTTCAAGGGATATGGCATATTTATGACACATTTGACAGCGCAGCGAAGCAATAAACAACATTTATTACCTTTCTTACAATGTTACTCCTCGGTTTTTCTGTAGTATCCCGTGTGCCCAGAGGGATATATTTAAATTGTGCTTCTTGTGATGGGGTTGTGTCTACAGTTGTCTGCAGCTGGTTGTGGACTATCCACTGAAGCAGCATTCCTTTGCGACTACAATTCTTTTCAACACTAGAACATTTTTGAAACACAACGATGGGTTATTAATAAGCAAAAATGCCAAAATTTGATTCACACTTGAGTTTGGAATTAGAATTATAGTAAAGTCATTGGGGGACAAATTTTGGTGGTTACTTGTGGCCCTTTGCAAAGCTGCTAAACAAACTGTTGCCACATAAAGGTAATGTATTTGTGTATTCCCCATGTCACCCTTGAATCTATATAGAAAAAAACTGAAAAATCACCCAATGTACCTGATTTCTTTTGTTTTGCATTTGTAAAGCTCACCCACAACTGTATAGAGGGGGAGAGGCCTTTATATAATGTTTTAGATACGACATGGGAAATACTCAAATCCTTTAACTTGGCACTAAACTCAGGAGTTAAATCTTAAAAATGCATTCAAGTACCTTAACTATTAACAAAAATGTATCTTATACGTGCATCAGTCAGATGTAAATCCTCAAATCATCTCTGAATTTGTGCTGACACTGTCCTTCCTTTGGGGGGGGGGGGGGAATACTTTTGTTCCCCATGATCCCTGTGTGTGTTGTAAAGTAGTCACCGCTCCAAGCTCGCTCCCCTGGTGAACTACAATCTCATGTTCTGTTGTTAACAAGCTCTGTTAACAGTTAGCCCTCGTTCACACCTGACCGTTTTGTAGCACGTTCTATGCTCGACGAACGCTCTACAAAACGGTCAAAAATATAAATTGCATTGTAGTCAATGGTCTCGTTCCCACCTTGCCGTATTTTCGCCCGTCCCTAACGCCCTACAAAACGGCCCACGCCTGAAAAGGTTGAGGTACTACTTTGGGCCGTTTTGTAGGGTGTTTCCATTGGGATACAGCAAAGTAGCCTTCGGAAACGCGCGACGGTCGCGCAACTTTTTTACCGCGAATCGCGGTAAAAAAACCGCGCAGCGGTCGCGCGACAGATGCGCATATGCAATACGCCTAGGTGTGAACGAGACCTTAGTGTAATTGAATGCATTTTTAAGATATAACTACATGGTACTAAGTTTAGTGTCACTTTAAATCTATAAGTTTGTGTGCTGCCTGAAAGCTGTGCCTGGTATCACGGGACCACCATGGTTTTCAGGGAGAACATCAATGGCAGTGTACTTTGGCAGCACATATTTGGCTGTGGAATTTACATTTTTTTTTTTTTTTTACAATTAGCTTTGCTTACAGACAGCAGCAAATCTATTATTTATTTTCTGCCAAAATAATAGATTTGTTTGATAGTTTTACTAGCAACATGTGGGATTTTATCAAGCAGTGTTAGGCCTGCTTTGATGGACTGTAGCCCCCAATTTCTTTCCAAAGACTATTGTTCATGTGACCAGAGACAGGCATCAAAAGGTGTGTACCAAACTTTATGGACCACAAATCTAATAACAATTTTCAAATTGAAATTTGTTCAACTTTCAAATGTGTGTTTTGGTTCAAATGACTTCTGTTCACAAAGTTTATGACCTCACTGCCCTGTCTTACTACATCAAGTTATGCATAAAGCCAATATACATGTTTTAATCATTTCTGTTCTAAAAATAAAGAGGTAGTCAAGCACAGGGAAAAGCTGATTTTCTAAGCTGTACCAACTCTCCTGTTATTGAAGACAGACGTTTCCTAAAGGGAATTTCTCAGAGTAGATTAAAAATGAAGTCATATGGCATTGCCAGCCTTGCCAGTCTCCAGGGAAGTCCATATTTACTAAATACTTTTTTTATTTTAGAGTACAGCTGTGCAATCACCAGAACGCTGTGATGGAGGAGAGCTGGGAGGTAGTCAGTGTACTTGGCACTTCCAGTGATAAAGATTTTAGGGAATTTCAGAAGTATTATGTTTAAGGCTTTGTGTGCTTCCATGCTGTTTTCCTGTTGCCGTGGCAGCACTAGCAGGTTAGTGTGCTTGAGCATTCAGACTCGTTCGTATTCCCAAGCACTTTACTGCTCTGAAAGGTGGACTTAAATTCCTGGCCAGGTTCTGGAGTGAACAAGGTCATACATTAGAGTTGGTGATGAAGTAGTTCCCATGGTGCGCCTTCAAATCCATGCATGAAGCAGTGTGGGTGTGTTTACATAGAGTGCATTGACAAGCCTTCTCCTGGGATGTCTTATCACCCCCTTGGAATCACACTTTTAAATATTCATGCATTTCTCACGGTTTTTAACACACGTGTCTCACATCAGCTGTCATGGGATTGTAAAGCCCACAAGCACCTACCTATCTACCTGTAATGTAAAAGTTAGTGAATAAAGAAATTAAACTACACACCAACATAGTGGATAAGTTGGGCCATGGCCCTTTATTGGGGTTTGAAACTAAATTTATAAAAACTAAACCACCTGGAAGAATGGTTAATCATAAACCAAAAAGAAATAAACAAACCGTTGACCACTTCAGAATTCTGGATGTATGTCCTACGTCCAGCCCTGAAGTGGTTAAAGTGGTTACTGCTGTCATCAGGCGGGTCCCAACTATTGAGTAAACATCATCTGGGGGGCTGTAGAGCCACCTGATTACTTTTTCGTGACTGGCGAGGTGCCGCCTCCCCGGCAGACCCCCTTGCTCTGTGGTTTTCAGGATCTCCCACTGCTCCTGGGATCACAACAGAGAGTGTCAGGATAGCGAACCGATGTTCTCTGCAGTATTTAAATCTAGAAGTGCCCAGCTCTGAGCATTATTGGGTTCAGAGCTGTTAAAATCCCAACTGAACAGCCAGGTAAACAGCGAGTCAAGCACAGGCTGTGTTTGATCAGCTATAGCAGAGGGCAGGGGAGACATTAGTTGTCCATTGGACTCCTGATATCTCCATACAGATTACCTGTCACATGCCCAATGCTGTCACAAAGGGGACTTGTTAGCCCCCTTGTGACAACAATACATTAAATTAAATTAATAAAAATGTTTAAAAAACTGCCCAGTAGACCCACTTGCACGCATACCAACACAAATGCCTCTCTCCGCCTTCCCCCCAAAAAAACAGGCATTTAGAGAGCTCCATAAATCACTTTCTAAATGCTTCTCAAATACATCTAAAACTAATGCTATTGGTGTGTCAGAGACTCTTCAGTCTCAGCACTCGCATGAACTTAACCTTATCCCTGACTCCAGCCAATTGTGTTTTAATTTTTAAAACAAACAGACAGCGCCTTGTCCTCGTGTAATACAGTTTATTAATCAATGAACATACAAGCTGACATAAAATACTACTCACATGGTAATCACTGAATGAATGGTACAAGGCAGACCCCACACAAAGCTGCCTTGCTAACTGACGCGTTTCAGACAATATACCCCCTTCTTCAGAGCTCTTGATAAACTTCCAAAACTCTACCAAAAAATGTGCCTTTGTTTTTGACTCCCTTCCGGTGATTTTCCATCACTTGTTTTTTGCTAGGAGTGCCCATGCACCCAGGCCCATGTCCCAAACAGCTCCTGGTCTCCGACTAGTGACTGGGAGCCGGTAAGACTGGCCTAATAACTGGGAGGAGGAATCCAAAAGGATACCCAGCATCCAAGGGAATGAAATGGACTGTCCTCTTGGGTAGAAGAAGAGTATGACAACACTGACAAGAGCATTGTAACACTCTTGTTTTACCCAAGAGGACAGTCCACATCATTTCCGTCGGATGGTGGGCATCCTTTTGCATTCCTCCTCCCAGTTATGAAAAACTCAGTTGGGAGGTAGCTGTCATTTTTAAGGAGCACACAGTACAAACAGATACCAATTACTGATACATTTTTGTTTATTGTCATGTGACAGTTTTTCGAAAACAATACAGACTAATGATTTCAGGACAGTGGTGGAGCGCCATGGCCCAGTCCCAGCTTCAACCGCTGCAACCCTGGTAGTTCTCATGAAAATGCCAAATATTGGCACTGGTATCAGAACTGGTAACTGAACATCCCTAAATTATTATATGACTAATTTAATATGATCAAATTAAAAGTGACAATGCCATTAAATAGTTATGTAATTTTTACTTACTGATTATCACTTATGGTTTGATAATAAAAGTACTTTAATGACACAGAGGTTGGAGATTCATTGCTATAGGAGTGGCTTAGTTGGCACAAGAGGCGGGGCTTAATACCCTTTCTACTGCAAAACCCTCTAAATAAAAAAGTCCTTTTCTTGCTCTACCCACCCCTATAATTTTTTTTTGTTTTAAAATTCTGAACTGGCATGTATAAGCTGGCAATGTACCATGTATTTCGGCATTAACCATGGAATGTCACTGTTGTGTTTTGTCTGTGTGCTGCAAGCAACATATACCGTATGTTCTATTATTTGTATGTTTTTAGGATAAAATAACGGGCATGTTTTTGCAGGTCCTGTGCGAGGGGTGCTCTTGCTCTTCTGTTCCTCCTTGGTGCCACCTGGATGTTTGGTGTTCTCCATGTTGTAAATGGCTCATTGGTGACAGCTTACCTCTTCACTATCTCCAACGCCTTCCAGGGAATGTTTATCTTCATCTTCCTTTGTGTGTTATCCAAGAAGGTGAGTAGAGAAATAACAACAATTCAATCATTAAAAAAACCCATTATAATAATAGTAACAGCCGTAACTATAATTAGAGAATCCTTCAAAATAAAATACCAATAAATGCAATACTGACAGTCAAAACATAAAAATTTAATATTTACAGTTGAATACACTTTGCTAGTCGGTAAGGTTGGGAGAAAGAACATTTTTTTTTTTATTTCAATCATTTGTAACTCTGCCATCTCTCTATATATAGAGAGAGAGGCTCTGTAGTCCATAGAAGTTAAATGGCAAGACTGCTAACACTGCATAGGAAATAAGTAGCTCACAGGATTACTGAAAGGTGCCAGCAGGTATTTATTAGATTTTTGGCAGGATCAACGGGTGTTTTTTGTACATATAGAACAGATATTACAAAAAAGACATGAAAAATTTAGAGAGTTTTTTTTACCCCATGTGTGGCGCTCGAAATAGGTGTACTAGAGGAAGACAAAATTGGAGAACGGAAGCGCCATTAGCTGGCGCAATAAATGTGGTGAGGCTTGGTGAGAGGGATAGGTGATGTACTCACCTATGGTAGGTGGATCATTCGCTTTTAGGACGGCCGTCAGATGGAATGGAGCAGTTGTGGGAGACGGACCTTCTTGGGATGGGTGGTGTAGCGGTGCGACACAAAGGAACACAGGAAGGTAAGGTGAGGAAGGTGAGCACAAAAAGGAGAGATTAAGTAACTCACCGCGAGGAAAGTGAAAGCTGGCTCTCAACGACGGATGTGGGCTCATGTGGGAAGCTGCAGGATGGTCCTCTGCTGGCGTGGTAGTCCTGCTGGACGTCCGCGGTGTCCGGCGCTGGGGAGAGACGCAGTGCTGGATGGTAGTGTGGATGCTAGTCCGGCGAGTCTGTGTCCTCAGACTGTCGGCTTCCGATGACGATGATGGAGTGTTAACAAACACTTGCTCTCGATCAACTCTGACACATCGGCTTGAAAAAGAAGGTATCGCCTTAGAAACGCGTCGCCAACACGAACCCAGGACCCGCTGAGTGTTTGTTAACACTCCATCATCGTCATCGGAAGCCGACAGTCTGAGGACACAGACTCGCCGGACTAATAGGAGGACCCAGCGTTCATCCACACCCGCCTCCACTACGGATCCTCACCCCCCTTCCAGCAGTCACTTCAGGGGGCCATCACAACACTTCAGCATCCACACTACCCTCCAGCACTGTGTCTCTCCCCAGCGCCGGACACCGCGGACGTCCAGCAGGACTACCATGCCAGCAGAGGACCATCCTGCAGCTTCCCACATGAGCCCACATCCGTCGTTGAGAGACAGCTTTCACTTTCCTCGCGGTGAGTTACTTAATCTCTCCTTTTTGTGCTCACCTTCCTCACCTTACCTTCCTGTGTTCCTTTGTGTCGCACCGCTACACCACCCATCCCAAGAAGGACCGTCTCCCACAACTGCTCCATTCCATCTGACGGCCGTCCTAAAAGCGAATGATCCACCTACCATAGGTGAGTACATCACTTATCCCTCTCACCAAGCCTCACCACATTTATTGCGCCAGGTAGTGGCGCTTCCGTTCTCCAATATTGTCTTCCTCTATTACAAAAAAGAGTAGTTCATTGTTAGGGATTTACATACACTTTAAGGATCTATTCACAGCTTTGTAAATGAATTCAAGTAAATTAATTAAAGCCGAACTCCGGAATAAATACAATGTTTGTAAAAACTTGACCCATGTGTATTATTCATGAATCTTGGTGAGTTTTGTGTATTTTTTCCAGATCTGTGCAGTAATCCAGTGTGAAACTTGGATTTTCCTGTAATAAAGATCAGTTACTGCTTCTCTCTCTCCCCTTTATGGAGACTGTCTTGTCTCCGCCCTCCTACTGTAGATCTGTAGATGTATACAGGCAGCCTGTAGTGGGTGGGGCCTGCTGACTCCCTTTACAGCTCTGCCATCTGCCCAGGCTATGTACAGCACAGTGTTGATGTAACTGCTACTGTTACAAGGAAATGCTTGAGTTTGCAAAGGCACTTGGTGCTCACAAAGGGGATTTATATACATTGTGGCTTGAGGAATATATCTTGGTTTAAGATTTTGTGTCTGGAGTTCAGCTTTAATGCATGTTTTCTTTTGCCATGTATTGTATTAATGTTATGCCCTTCTGAACCCTATTTATACCCTTATGTATTTAAAAGTGGCCCCTCCCCTACCCTCCTGGCTGTACATGGTAAAGTGACACTAAACTCCGGAGTTAAATCTTAAAAATACATTCAGCTTAACTAATAAAAAAAATTATCTTATTTGTGTATCACTCGGCTGGAGATCCTCCAATCATTTCTGGATTGGTGCTGACATTGTCCTTCCTTCTGGAGGGTGGCTACTTTTGTTCTCCTTGGTCCCTGTGTGTGTTGTAAAGTAGTCACTGCTCCACGCTCGGTCCCAGGATGGACTACAATCTCACATTTAGTTGGCTTATTTGTATTGAGATTTTAGTCTAACACAGGAGCGAGCTTGGAGCGGTGACTACTTTACCACACACTCATAAGGGTATGAATAGGGTTCAGAAGGGCAGTATTTTTAATATGATGCTAACATCAATAACAAAGAGACACAACCTCAAACTAGCAGGAGGGAAGTTAAAAACTAGCCTTAGAAACAATTGTTTTAATGTAGAGTAGTTGATGGTTAGAGCAGACTTCCAACAATGATAGTGAGTCAGCCAACAGTAAGTGAATTTAAACATGCTTGGGTCAAACATAGGTCTATGCTTAGACAAAAAGGTTAAAAAATAAAAAAAATAAAAAAGGGGGCAGACTCGGTGCAGCACTCAGTGTTTTTCTACCTTAATCTCCTATGTTTCTATGAGTTCAACCAATGTAAATGACTACAATAGCCTTTGGGCTGCTGAACCATTGTGACTATCTTTCAGTCTTTCTTATGATAATTGGAATCATGCAGCCAGTGTTATAGCGCCATGGCTATTCAGGCAAAATCATCCAGCTGTCCTCAGTTTATCGGCATGCTACAGAACTTTCCTCATCAATAGCAAAAATTATGATTTCTTAAGTCAGTTAGTAGCACCCAACAGCTATAATAGGCTTGCTGTACAGTAATTGGTGAACCATTACCTGTGATTTAAATCAATATAAGCTCTATTTACTTACATTTAGCCTTTCTTCATAATGATTAAACCCGCTGTTGTTGGCAATCCTTCTTGGTAACACGTTTTTTAAGGCCTAGGATAAAAGTGTTTGTCGAGAACTTTTAATAAATAGTAACTATGCTGTAACTTTGCTACTTATGGCAACATAAAGCCGTCTGATAGAGCAAGTCCGCGCTTGCCGTTACATCGCTTGTTTATTTGTTTGTTTGTTTTCTTGGCCTCATGTTATAGCTGCATATCAATTAACGCTCGAGAGATCATTCGTATGCAAAGCGCTTTCTGTGCTCTCTGAATATTTCCATACATTATCTCTGAAAATGACTGGGTAATTCCAAAAGGCTGGGGAGCACAGGCATGTTAAAGACTTTGGCTTTATGAAGCTCCGTAAACTCACTGGAGCCTATTTACTAAACAACAACAAAAAAGCATTCTTCTGGGGGGTAGAATAGCAAGCTTTATGATACCTCAACACAGGAAAAAAAATGAGGGTTGGTTTTCAGACGTTAACATTGCTCTTAGTCAGCCAAGTAACAGGTTCACTTTACTGTACTTATAGGAGGCGCCTACAGGGCTGTATTTACTCTTACTGCCGCCCCAAGGCCAGTTTCCTCAATGCGCCCCCTATCTCCCAAACCCCCCCCACCATAGAGAATGGCAGACCTGCAGGCTGCATACAAGTGATCTCTGCGAAACAAGAAGAAAACTACCCGCCCGGCGCCCAAAACTGCATGTCCCGGGCGTCGGGAAATAGGAATTCCACACCACTGCTGCCCCTCTACTCCCTGCTGCCCTGAGGCCGGGCCTTGGTTGGCTTTGTGGGAAATCCGGCCCTGGGTGCTTACAATGTATTGCTCCCTGCCTCATTGGTCTGCTGCACTCCCTGCCTGCCCCATATTATGCAGCGCTCATTGCCTGGACAGCCAATCGTGAGGCCTGATCACTGTCACGTGGGAGCAGGGGGAGTGTGCACACCCCCCCCTGCTGGGTAAATTCACTTTCTCTATTGATCCTGATGACCATTATCATCAAGACAGAAATTTATGAGCAATCCAAAATTTTACAATTGTTGTGGAGATTTCTGCCCCTTCCTGTTGCATCTCTAGAACAGGAAGTAAAGAAAAGTCTCCCCAATAGGAAACAAACAGGAAACTATAAATTGACAGTTTAAACCATTTCCTACTCTATCCAAAACAAACAAAAAAAGATTTGACTTTACATAAACTGAAAAATAAGCTTATGGCTGCTATTGTGCCTTTCGATTATTTTAAAGCCCTAACATAATTGGATGTGTAAACTTTTAATTTTTTAAATTAATCTTTTGGTTTTCCTCTGCTTAGCAGAAGTGATGGAGGCGTTGGGGGGGTTGCAAAGTCACCTGCTCTCTTCTACCCAGATATCAAGCAATTGAGCTGCAAGATTGAAAATGACTTGCTAAAGCATTGCAAGTCTCCAGACCAGCGAGCTTGCAGAGCTCTTGCTAAGACCTGCAGGACTCTTGCTGTAGACTTGCCAAGCAAATTTGCTACAAATTCAAAAAGTGTCAACTAGAACGTGTGCTGCAAGTGTTCTGCAAGTCTACAACTTGCCAGGAATATGTGCAGCAAGTTAACAAAATTACAATTTCACCCCGCCACAAGTTTGTAGCAAGTTATCCTTGCTATCTGGGTACATAGGAGGGAAGCAGAATCCCCTCCTGGTTCTAGTTATTGCCTGGCTCATATTTGAGCCCGGCATCTCTGAAAGCGCATTAAAGTAAAACTAAACTCAGGAGTTAAATCTTAAAAATGCATTCAAGTATCTTAACGATTAACAAAAATTTATCTTATTTGTGTATAACTCGGCTGTAGATCCTCAAATCCTCTCTGAATAGGTGCTGACACTGTCCTTCCTTCTGGAGGGGGGCTACTTTTGTTCTCCATGGTTCCTGTGTGTTTTGTAAAGTAGTCACCGCTCCAAGCTCACTCCCGTGATGGACTACAATCTCACGTTTAGTTTACTAATGTAAGGGTCGTACCCTGGGGGGGTCCGGTGCGGGCGTCCGTCGCGGTCCTGTGCAGGGACAGCGGGTTCCTCCTGCCCGGGGTCGCTCAGGGCGGGTGATGGCCTCGGGTGGCAGTGCCCGTGGTCGTACTGCGCAGGCGCGGTGTGGATTGCCGGCATCTCTCTCTCCTCCGGGATCTACGTCCTGCGCAGGCGCGCCCTGTAGCTCCGCCCCCTCTAGAGTGAGCGCTCGGCTTAAAGCCGCCGCTCGTCAGTTGATCGGCGTCTCGCTATTGATGTAGCAGGACGCTGATCAACTCAGCGCTCCCTTCGCTCCCCCGGGACCTGGACTCTCAAACCTACCCAACGGGAACGCAAGTACCCTGGGCTATACCATAGCATCAGATGCTAAGGTTTCTCTCATAGCTACTACGGTTAATACCCATAATTGCTGGTTATATCTACTGCTGTGGCTACTCTCTATTGATTACTTAAACATCCACTGCTGTGAATGCTCATACTTGCTGGTATAAATCTGCTGCTGTGAATACTCATACTTGCTGGTATATATCTACTGTTGTGAATATTGCGGGCTTAAACACATCTAATGCTGTGAAGGCTCATACCTGCTGGTTATACTCACTGGGTGCATACTCTCCACTGATTGTTGTACCTCCACTGCTGTGAGGACGCCTCACCACTGATTAACATCAAACTGCTGTGTATACTCCCCAACGCTGATCATTTGCCCCTGCTGAGGTAGATTACCAGTGCACGGACTCTCTCCTCACTCCAACTCGACCCCACACTCCGGGGTCACCAAACCCTCACCCCAGCGGGGAAATGATGTGAGGCAGCTCCCTCTCAGCCTCTCCTAAAAACGGGGCAAGTGAGGCGCAGCTGCCACTCTGATACCCGTACCCTAGAACCACAGTTGAGATCCATATAGTCTGTTAGTTCACCCGGACTGAACATTACAACTAATTTGTATTGAGTTTGTAGTCCATCACGGGAGTGAGAGATGATCTGAGGATCTACAGCCGAGTGAAACACAAATAAGATACCCTTTTTCTTAATAGTTAAGGTACACAAATGTGATATAACTCGTCACATACAGTGTACTTGGCCAGTCATATAGGCACAAAGTGACAGGACGTACACTGTACGTCTTTCGTCACGAAGGGGTTAAGATTTAACTTCTGAGTTTAGCGTAATTTTAAGTTTATGATCCATAGGAAATCAGCGAACTTTGATCTGCTGCTAAATAGCAAATGTATTATAACTTAGTGTACTTTGTATCTGATGGATTGGGTCAGACTGGAGGGTCCATAAGAACAGTCAATTAATATGAACAGATTTACTCAACCATGCATGTTCCAAAAAAAACAACAGAAAAATTAGAACAAATACTGTGACTCTACGGATCCCACTTTCCTTTACATATATACGGCCATTTATTGATCTCGGATTGTAATATGCTTTGAATTGATTTACCCTGTTCTATAAATAATTGGCTTTAGATGATTTTTCAGTAAACTGACATGTTTTTTTCATTGTCTTTACTTTTCCAGATACAGGAAGAATACTACAGACTATTCAAGAACGTGCCATGTTGTCTTGTGTGTCTGAGATAAACAGAAGGAGCAGTTATAACTCACAGCAAACATTTGCGCCAGCACAATAAAACAATCTCCCACATTGTATAGTAGAGGAACCATACAACTACCTGATGACTGTAACAGTATTTTGGATACTCAAGGTTATAGCATGCGTGTATTTGTTAAGTTCCCAAGAGCTATTTTTTTTAATTATCCTTAATTTTTCCGGCATTGCCCCAGCATCAGAAATACAGTCTATCAAAGTGTCTGAAATATGGGCATTCTGTTTTCCCCATAGCAACTAAAGATTAATCAGCTGGACCCCGTTACAGAGTGTCTGGAGAAGGATCAGAGCTCAGACCAATCAGTTTCTCTCTTCCATGTTCCAGAGCAGTATTAGAGAATGAGCAGTCTGGTTGCTTTGAACAACAAGAGTGGTCCCTCCGAAAGACATCCTTTTGCATGTGGTCTATTGGCCTTGTGTTGACACCTAGTTGGTGAAATGTGACTTGCTGCCAATGTTTTTAATTGGAAAGAGCTCATGAAGCTGACATTTTTAGTTATAAGTGGTGGAAAACCTATTTAGGACTCAGTTATTAAAGTGTGTTAAGGAGGTTCTGTTCTTGTTGATGGTGTAGCTCTCTCCCCCTAAGGAATACCCGGGTCAGCCATAGCCTGTCTAGGGGATTTTGGTAACCAGCTGCCCCACTAGTGAATAACTGCCCTCTTCTAGTGACCAACATAGTTGAGATCCAGACCAAAAGTGTCATGCTGAAGAACTTTATTAACATATTCACACTGAGACAGAGGGTTTAGGGCTTAGGACATCCATGAGAAAATAGATAGATTCCAGACTCACCGGTACACAGGTACCAGCACAGTTGAATAGGGATTGGCACAGAATCTTCAATAGTACAGACACCAGACTTACTCCTGAGGTCCACTCTATTCCAAGTACCTCCAGTAGCCTCAGTTTTCCTGGCTCTCTCCCTCCTCAGTCAATAGCCAAAGCCTCCTCTAGGCTTGAGGGCCAGTGAAAAATTCCCCACACATTAAAGTATTCCTACCCACAGGCCTAGGCCTGAGTGCAGGCTGAATAGCACCCAGCCCTTACTGGACTCAGAGCTATCCCAGGATAGATTGAGCACATGGCAATTCCTCTGAGCATATATGCCCTATTCCAGCATGCACCACTGTGAGAGCCCTAGTGATTGGCTGATGGACTGCACACACACTCACAGTGTCCCCCATTGGTTGTCCCACACTGCAGCAAAGTCACACTCCACTCAAGACAGTACAGTCAATGCCAGAACACCTGGAAATAACCAGATAAATGCCAACAATAATTCAACTAGACTGACTACAGCTCTGGCAATTGCTACATTTCTAATAGCCCCTCACAAAAGGTAATGGGGGCTACACTGTTAACCAAACAGAGCCTCAAATGTTCATCTTCTAGGGCAGTATGGTTAAAGGAACTTAACTAGTACCAGGAACAAAGGTTGCACATGAGAAATTAAAACTGGCCCTGTAACAGTTGAATTGTCCTAAGATTTAATTGCTAAAGTATATCTCCAGCCAATTTTCGTAGATTTGGATAGAGTGGAGAAGAGTTTTTACTAGTTCCTGTGGCCATGTTGAGGAGACATCCCATTGCTTGCTGTACCATTGAGAATGTTGTCACCAGGAAAGGACATCTCCAATAAAGACACAGTCCACACACAAAGTCCTTTTATGTATTACAGTGGGGTAAGGCTTATAACTGTTGTGTTCTACCCTGGAGATTCTCCCTCACTTCCTGTTCTGGTGACAATGTTGTCTCCAGGGAAGAAAGTGGCTGAAAACCCCCTCAAAAAGATTTCATATAACAATAAAATCTCTAACCACTCCGTCTATAATAACAAAAAAGTTTTTGCTGGAGGTACACTTTATATCAGATACCTTCATCAACAGCTATTTATCACAAGGGCCTACTGAAACATTCCATTCAATTTCTATCCAGTCAGTTGGGCCCTCATACTGTTGAGAAACTTTGCTGAGCTACTAGATCAAGTCTAATGCTGCCCATACTTAAAGTGAGCACCTGCAGGAATTGTCACCTTTATATATTCAGAATAAGTAGGTGATAGATCTATAGATAAAGCAAAGAAGCCATTAATACCTGCATAATATATA